>NW_006917091.1:2034169-2076667 GCF_000516985.1 Pestalotiopsis fici W106-1 | reverse complement strand
CAAAACAAGGTGATGCTGTTGTTCGAGCCTTGTCTCCACGGACTTTTGTAGCAGGAGCAAACCGTACTGTTGATTCCTGGAAGCAACGAAATCAAAAGCCTCAAAGTTGACCCGTGACAGGAAAGAGCAAAGCAGGACCTATGGCGATACAAGTACACTTGACTACTAGGTACTATTCATTCCCGCCATTTTTACATGCGCCCAGACTGGCACCATTTCCACAAGAAATCATCACAACTTGGGCGCGCCGACCTGGCATGAGTAAACACAGAGGCACTGATCACCGTGGTAAGGTACAATCAAGTATCCACAAGCTTATATGTGTGCAATGTCCAAGCTGCAACAACTACCATATATTCATTACAGCCAGGATCATTGCAAGGGCTTGAGATATCAGTGAATCACATCAACTTCCCCGAGGTGCATGGACTGCGTACATGGGTACTAACCTACCTACCTACCTACCTACCTACATACCTACCTTTTGATGTGACTAGCACATGTAACAAGGCAATCAGACTATGCATTGTATATAATGGAAGGAGCACATAGTACATGTACGTACCTAACCTAGTATAGTAAATGTCCGGTACGGTGCACAGTACCTACTAATAACACGCCGAAAAGCCAGGGTCTAAATTGGGGTCACCTGACCGCGCGACACGCGACCAAGCTAAATACAAGCAAGGTACCATACGTTTGCTCAATCAAAGACGCGCTACGATTCATTCTCTCTACCAACCAAGTACCTTGCCTACACTGATCGAGGCGTGGGCAATTGGCAGACATAGCGCTTCGGAAGAGAAAAAAACAACAAAAAACTGGCAACTCAAGAGAAAATAAAAAGCAGCATATCACTAGATTGGCAGCTGAAACTCTAGAGTCAAGCTTTTTTTTATTATTTTTTATTTTCAACAACCATGCCCCGTGGAAAGTCATCAGCTTTTCCGCCAGGAATCGCTCGGGATGATTCGGACGATGAGCTTGGCTACGAAGACCATCCCTGGGAATGGATACATCAGTCACCTCCCGCCTCGCCGTCCAAGTCGGACGTGAATACCGAGTCCGCCCGCAAGCGGAAACGTGGCGATGGTCAGGGCAGAGTGGTTGGTGCGCGAATGGGCACCTTTGAATGTTATCTCGGCGAGGCCGTCCTGCTCAAGGCCGAGGGATCGCACGAGGCGTGGGTCGGCATCATTACCGAGTTCATCGAAGATGATGAGGATGGCGACAAGGCGGCAAACTTTCTCTGGTTCTCGAGTGAGAAGGAGATTAGAAGCAGAGAAAAGAAAAGGACTGACTACCTTCCGGTAAAGACCTTGTCCACCGCACAAAACCCTTCCCCGCCGCACCTACGAGCATGAATTGACTGCCTTCGCTAACATTTCCCATCTGCCGCCGGTAGAATGAGCTGTATCTTACCCCCAGCTTTGACGTCAACCCACTGGCCTCCATCAACGGGAAGGCATTCGTCATGTCACAGGAAAAGTTCCTAGAGAGATACCCCAATGGCAAAATACCGCGCAACTCGCCGGCGTACAACAAGACTTTTATTTGTCGACGAGGCTGCAATATGAGGACAACAACATACACGGATGAGTTTACATGGGAGGACATGTCTCACGGCAATGAAGAGGACCTGGTACCACTAATAGATTTCGTGGAATCAAAGACTAGAACGACCAGGAAGAAACGGAAGACAGACGCTGCTGCCCTGGAAGCTGCCTACGTAGCAGACGGCGGCGAACATGATGACAACGATGAAGATATCGACGATCCGGGACGCCAGGCAATCACTACCCCCCGGAAGCGGCAAAAGACTACCAAGCTAGTGACTCCGTCCAGCCGGAAAATTGTCCTCAAGAAGGCCCTGGAGTTCACCCCTCTGGGCACTCGTGTCCTATCCCCGAGCCACCACCAATCGTCGCCCTTTCAGGTGGCGCGTGCTCAATTGCACGTTGCTTCAGTGCCAACCAGTCTTCCGTGCCGGGAGTCGGAGTTCTCGCTCGTGTACTCTCACCTAGAAGCCGCTATCACCGATGGGTCTGGTGCCTGCATCTACATATCGGGCACGCCTGGTACTGGCAAAACAGCGACCGTGCGTGAGGTAGTGTCTAGATTGGATGATGCTGTACGTTCTGATGAGCTGGATGATTTCATATTCGTTGAGATCAACGGCATGAAGATTACCGATCCGCATCAATCCTATTCTCTACTTTGGGAAGCGCTGCGTGGCCAGCGCGTCAGCCCAAGCCAGGCTCTCGATCTTCTTGAGAGAGAATTCAATCACCCAAGCCCGAGACGAGTGCCTTGTGTGGTCCTCATGGACGAGCTCGATCAGCTGGTCACCAAGAACCAGAGCGTCATGTACAACTTCTTCAACTGGCCAGGTCTGCGACACTCGCGGCTTATTGTGCTGGCTGTGGCCAATACCATGGACCTTCCCGAGAGAACATTGAGCAACAAGATCAGCAGTCGTCTTGGGCTCACGCGAATCACGTTTCCCGGCTACAATCATGAGCAGCTGATGAAAATCATCCAGTCGAGATTGGAAGGAGTGCCAGGAAACATTGTCGAATCTGATGCAGTGCAATTTGCCAGCCGAAAGGTTGCTGCTGTCAGTGGTGACGCCCGGAGAGCACTTGACATTTGCAGACGAGCTGTCGAGCTGGCCGAGGCCGAGGTCAGGGGCGAAGGGACCGCTGAAGAACCGTCAACACCAAGCAAAAGGGCCAAGGACAAGGAGAACTCGGTGAAAGACCAGAAAAAAGGCACCAAGGGGAGAGTCACGATTGCAACAGTGAAGAGGGCCATTCATGAGGCTACATCAAGTCCTCTACAGCAGTACCTACGAGCTCTGCCGTATGCTTCCAAGCTCGTCCTGGCCGCGCTATCGGTCCGCAACCAGAGAACTGGACTGCCAGACAGTACATATGGAGATGTGCAAGAAGAGCTGAGACGAGCACTTGTTCTAGATTCGGGCAGCACACGAGTGAAATTACTGACAGGCAAGTCAGGTCTGGAACAGGAAGTGTCTCGACGAAAGCAAGATACCACGGGCATGACGAGAGCAATGGGAATCAGCGCGGCAGCAGTGGATTTGACTGGAGCCGGTATCATCATTCTGGAAGGCCAAAGACCAGAACGGCCTAGCAAGATAAGACTTGCTATTGGTGATGAGGAGATTAAACTGGCGTTTCGTGATGATCCTGAAATCAGAGCTCTGGGTATAGCATTTTAGTGTACAATGGTAGAAACCCTGGTTTTTGGGTAGGCAGTCTTTTACATGATGATACCCACCCCCGCTAAGTCGACAACGCCCTTTCTTCCTCTTCTCTGTTTCTGTCATGCCATCAATTGATATGTTGCATGCGCCAACGATTCTCGGCCACCAAGATGACTATAACACTCGCCATCACACAATTGAGCTCCGTCTAATACTTTTGTCGTCCCAGTGTGGGCTTCCACTCAAGCGGATGGGTTTCGGGAGTTGCGTCAGGATCTGGCTTCCAAATCTTGATCGTCTTGTCGGCTTCGCCGACGATTAGTCTGAGCCCAGTCTGGTCAAAGGTTGAGCTCATGATGCCTGCCTCGGCATCTAAAGACCCTGGCTGGGCAATCGAGTCCAGGGACTGATACCGATGTCCTGATTTCCAGTCCCAGAAGCACATGGAGCCATTATCACCTCCTGAGAACAGAACATCTTCATTTGCCGCAAGGGAATTGATAACAGCGTTGTGGCCGTCGAGGTTTTGCATAAAGGCACCCTCGGGACACTTCCACTGCTTGATGCTTCCAGTGCTCGCCGAAGCGAAAGTGAACTCGCTGGGATGGAGTGCCAGGGCGCGGACGCCCTTCTTGTGATGCGTCAGCACCCCCATTGTCTTTCCAGCTGCCAGGTCCCACATTCGAACGGTGGCATCAAGAGACGCGCTAATGATTTGGGGATCAGCCGGTTGAGTCTTGACATCGGCAACCGTCTGTTTGTGTCCGGACAGGACGTGCACGTTGGCCCTCGTCCGCATATCCCAGACTCGAACAGCACCGTCGCGACCACCAGTCACCAGAACATCTAGCGTTGGGTGCAAGGAAAGGGTATATACACCACTCAGATGCCCGTGGTAGTGCCGTATTACTTTGTTCGTTTCCAAGTCCCAGCACTTGACCATCTTATCCTCGCCGCAGGAGAAAAGGTAAGGGTGGCGGGGAGAGACGGCCAGTCCTCGCACCGTCGAGATGTGGCCGGTCAGCGTGAGTCTGAGGTTTCCCGTGGCAAGGTCCCAGATTTTGATGGTCCGATCTCCGGCACCACTAGCAAACCATTGGTTTCCAGGCTCGACAGCCAAGGCCCTCACCCAACCCAGATGCCCTGATATAACTCTCATCAGCTTCCATGGCGGATGCCAGTCGGGTTTGATCTGATGTGTGGCTTGAGCGCGCGCGACGCTCAGTTGGTTCTGGGGCTGTTCCCCAGAGTGCGTCGTTGACGAGGTAAATGTCTGCTTAGTCCTCTGCACCAGAGCAGTCGATGCGCCTGTGGCTTGCGATGATGAAGACGATGGCGTCGTTTTCTCGGCGATACCCTCGATTAACTTGAGCGTCCTTTGTTCCTCGGCAGCCGGCGCGCCCTCGCCAATTGGAGCCTTGGTCTTCTTCTTTCTAGCAGTCATGGCATTAGCCTGCTTTGCAGCAAGCGCAGCGGGGAGTTCCTTGAGGTCTGCATATTCTGCGTGGAGCCGTACAGAAATCGCCTCCTTCTCCAGATCCGCATCAGTGCTCAGCTTCTGTCGCTTCCTTCCTTCAGCACCAAGTCCCGCCGTAGAGAAGAGAGTTTTTGATTTCCGTGCGTTGCTGAGAACGAGCGACTCGAGATCCGGCATGGTGGGCGTGCGCGGGCAAGGTCGACGCGCCGCAGATGGTCCCCGTAGTAGAACTCGCGTCGGGAAGAGGCAATAGAATGAATGAATGGGGTGGGCAAGCAAGTTGAAGGTACGAAACGGAGATGGCGCTTTGGTGTCTCGGTCTCCTAATACAAATTTGCACCGGTCGAGAGGCGACACACGTGTTTTGGAGAAAGCAAAAATTGAAAAAAAAAAAAAAAAAAAAGTTGAAATGTTGATGTAAAGCTAACGCTGAGGGAGCTGTTGTCAAAGAACCAATCTGGGGTCAATCACACAGAGGCTGGCGGCGCGATGGAGCAGGCCAAAAGCAGTCATTAAGTTTTAGTTATTGGACGGATAGTGAGCAACCCGTTACATGCATATACCCTATTCTGTAAATGCACAAATCAACCTTAGGTACCTTGGGTACCTCATACTGGTGCTACACATGCGAGTGGGGGCACGGCATTGATGTTTGCGTGTACTTGGTTACCTGAGTCGGTATAAAAGTAAACTGAATGCTGTAAAGGACTTCTCTTGTTTCCCTTTCACCATTACGCCTTACTTGATAATTACCAGCATCATTCGAGAGAAAAGGTTTCCCCATTGAAAAGAAAATCATTCGCCGTCAGGATTTCTTCCTCCGTCAGCAAACTCCCCATCTCTGGGTTCCACTCTTTCCGTTTGCGAGATAGAGAGAGAGAGAGAGAGAGACAACTTACCTTATTATTGGAGCTGTTTCTACCTCTCTGTCTCTAGCTACATTACCTACACGAGAGCATAGGAGCACGGCGGCTCTCGTCATTTCCAGGTGCCCCCCTCACCTGCTGCTAGTAGCAAACTCTTGAGGCTTTTCAAGTAGACACAAGCATGGATCCGGACAGATCCAAATTCGCAATACATGCGGCAGCTCGGGAGGGAAAGGGTAAGTGTCTAGTTCATAAACCTGTAACATACCCAGTCACTCGTAGCTGCAAACCATCGCTGACACGTTTACTTCAAAGTCACCGTTGTTGAGTCGCTCTTGAACGTAGGATACATACCTCACTCCATTTATTTCGTAGAAAACTCCGAATTCACTTTAACACACTTCCTCGCTCTTATAGGCCGACCCAAAGCAGGCGCGGCACAAGGATGACGATGGACGGCTTCCTATCCACTGGGCCGCATCGTCAAATCAACCCGAGATTGTCCAATTGCTTGCACAGCAGAAGCAATTTGACCCGGACGTCGAGGTAGGACTCCAGGGAACCTGCATAGGAAGAACCGAGATCGGGTTTGCCAAGGACACTTGAAACTGAACATGGAGACAGGATGACAGCGGTTGGACACCGCTAATGATCGCCGCCAGCGTCAAGGACGCAGAGAAACTAGTGGCCATGCTCCTGGGTTGGGGAGCAGATGTGAACCAGACGAGTAAGTATTGTCCGTCCACATCGTGATTCCATGCTGGAGAGTAAGTCCTAGCTGACACTTTGAATAGATAATAGCGGGCAGGTGAGCTTTTGTACACTGTGGCTACTTCATCCCTCTCCCTCTCTCCTCCCCTTTGTCTTCTTCATTTTCATTCAAAGGGGTCTCCATCGCTCACTGCAAAATCCAGACTGCGTTGCATTTCGTATCTTCCAAGAACAACATCGATGTAGCCCATATGCTATTTGACGCCAAACCGCCAGCCTCGGCCAGAGTAAGAGATAAACGCGGCCAATATCCTTTGCACCGTGCTGCTGCCGTGGGATCGGTTCCGATGATCAACCTTCTGACGAAGAACAAGTCACCCTTGAACGCCACGGATAGCGCAGGCTACACAGCTCTGCACCATGCAATTGCAGAAGGTCATGGTAAGGACCACCGAAGTCATGTAAGGGATAGATAGTAAGGCCGTGTATGCTGACACGCCGCCAGGTGCTGCTGCAGTGGCGCTGATCAAGGCTGGAGCCGAAACCGACAAGAAGGACGCGGATGGGTTCTTGGCCTTGGACCTGGCCCCTGACAAGGAAGTAAGTCATCACTGGCCCTTATACAAGCTTGTTTGTTATGATTACTGGTGGACTAATACTTCCAAAGGTGCGCAAGTACATCGAGAGGGAGGCAGAGAATGAGGGCATTGACTTGTAGGCTGCTTCCAGCTTGTATTGTAGACCAGAGGTCATCTATTATGGACAGGGGAAGAGAAGGAAAACAAACGGCGCTGTTGAAGAGAGAGGAGAGAATGAGGGAAAGAAGGGGGTCGTATCGGCGGCGACATTTGTCAGCGCTCGCCTAGAAGCTGGGTAATAATAGCTACAATAATCAAGCTCATTTGTGGGTGCGCTCGACTAAGTCTCTGTACATGGCTTTGACGTCTTGGACATCAGCACGGAGTTCCTCCACCATCTCACTCTTCTCTCCCAGCATTTCCAAGGTAGTCTGATACCTATCGTTGATATCTGCAACCTCCTTCTCCAGAGCCTCCACCCTCGTGTTGGCTGCCTTGCCTGTTTCCACATCCTTCATGAGCGTCACGATCTCACTCCGGGCCTCATCCCGCTGACTTGTAATTCTGGTCAATTCCTCCTTAGCGGCAACCTTTTCGCTCTCCAAGCGACGAATGGCGGCACTCATTCTCTCTACCAGCTGGACGGAAGGACCCGCGGCAATCGTTGACACCGAGACCATGTCGTGGAGAACATTCTGCGGCGAAGCGACCGTCTCGGCCCCATCAAACATGTCCTCCTTGTCGAGGGGATGAGTGGGTGAGGTGATTTGCTCAAGGTGGCTCAAGATTGACGGTGGTGTGCCGCCTGACTGGGTGGATGGCATGGAAAATAGCGACGGACGTGGCTGTTGCGAAGGCCGTCGTGCTGACACCAGCCTCTCGTTGGGGCTGACGTCTCCGTTATTACTAGATGGCGCCGATGTCTTTCGAAGCTTGGTGGGGACGTTCTGGAGACCGAGGAAGTCGCTGCTGTATGCCCGCTGCGGCGCAGATAACAGAGGGGAAGCTGGTCGGCTTGTCTGCAGGGCAACTTCGTCGAGCCATGGGCGGCGCTCTACTCCCACCTTATCTAAAGAGTCTTGCCTAGTGACCAGTTGCTGTTTCTCAGCCTCGGCTTTTGCTTCGGCCAGCGCCTTTTCTGCTTCTTCTGCACGCTTCCGCAACGACTCGAGCTGAGCCCGGTGATTGGAAAGATCCTGTTGCACATTGGGAAGTTGAGTTTTTGCTTCTTCCAATTCTTCCTCTTGGCGTTTTACACGAGCGGCCTTTGTTTTTCTCTATTCAGCACTCTACCCGTGTTGTGTGAGTTTTGGAATAAACTTACCGATTCTCGGGCCTTTTTCCTCATGTCCGACTCTCTTCGCAATGCTTCATCCCTCTCTTTCTCGAGATTCGCTGTCCTCGCAAGCAGGGAGGCTTCCATTCCTTGCCAATTCTCGCTAGCTATCGAGTACTGCGTTTGCAACGTCTCGATCTGTCGCAGCAATTTGGCTTGAGCATCACCCACAGCACCAGTGGAGGCTTCCTCGGCAGTAGCTCG
This sequence comes from Pestalotiopsis fici W106-1, assembly GCF_000516985.1. NCBI lineage: Eukaryota > Fungi > Ascomycota > Sordariomycetes > Amphisphaeriales > Sporocadaceae > Pestalotiopsis > Pestalotiopsis fici. The sequence goes on along the minus strand of NW_006917091.1, from coordinate 2,068,269 downwards.
AAGGGCTTCCAACTTACTCTCAAGGATCTGGACTTCGCCCTTGAGCTCCAGCTCAACCGCCCGGGCTCGCTCCGCGGTACGTTCGGCATTTTCGCGCAAGTCATTCGCAGTGGCTTTGGCCTTATCTGCAGCCAACGTTTTCTCGACCTGCATGGAAGCAATTGTATCTTCGAGTTCCTTGATCTTGCCTTGATGATTTTCCCTAGCCTCATTATTGATTTTTGCTGCCATGCTCTTTGCACGTTCGGAAGCCTCTTCAAGTTGTGCCCTCAGGTCTGATATCGTCGCGTCCTTTGTCGAAACAGTGGTCTTGACACGATCCAAATCCCTCCTCAGTTGAGTAATGGTCTTTTGAGACTCATCATTTGCCTTTCTATCTTCATCTATACCACGGATGGTATCGCGGAGATTGAGCAGCTCGGCCTCTGCCTTTTGGCGCCACATCTTCTGCTCATTCAATTCCTTCTCTTCGGCTGTGATTTGTGCTCTCAACTTCTTAATAACAGCACGAAGTTTCTGTTCGTTGCCGGCGAGTTTGTTTCCCTCCTCCATTAGTTGTGCCACTTGTTGATCCTTTTCGGCTATCCGTTTCTCCAAGCTGCCCGAGGCGGCGGCTGATCCATCCTTTCTGGCAGACTCGCTCGCCTCTCGAGCGAGATACTGAAGCTTGGCCTGGAGAGCATCGACCCGTTCCACCTGGCTATGCAACTCCTCCTGGTGCTGACTTTGCAGCTCTTCCAATGTCCTTTCCAGGTCGGCAATGCGCTTCTCATAAAGATCCAACGAAGAGACAATCTTCTCGCTTGTAGAAACAGATACTTGCACCGTCTCCTCCTTGGTCGAAGACGTGCCGATGGGTGCTGGCGATGCTACGCTTGGTTGTTCCTGCTGCTGCACTGAGTCTCCGACTTGACTCGAAGTCACAGGCAAGTCAGCTTCCTTCACCGGCGCAGCGAGCTCATTTGCTGGCTGGTCCTCGATTCCATTGGCAGTTTGGCTGATGTGGCGTGGGTCGCCAACGCGCTCATCCCTGGAGAGACTGGTTCGCGGAGACGAGGCGACGACCGGCGGGGGCGAATTCACTCTGGATAGGTCTGAGCTAGGGCGGGGACTCTGATTTGCGGAGGAGAGCTCGGTGGATGGTCGTCCTGGAGAGGCTTCAGATTTCGGGGTGGCGGTGCCGCCAGCGTTTTTGGCAGCTACTGCCCTAGCCAGCCTCTCTTGCAGTCTGTCGTTGGCACTCTTCGTGGGCGTCGAGTTAGGCTTGGGCGGTGATGCGACAGTGGCAGCGGTGGTTGAGGGAGCATTGGGTTGTTTCGGGGCTGGCTCTTCTTCGGCAAGTATATTGTCAAGTCTGGCCTCGACACCAGCGACAGCCTGGGACAGGAAAGAGCCCCATCGCGACCCTTTGTTCGGTGCAGCCATGTCGAAGCTATGGAATCAACTGTCGTGGGCAAGCTCGGTGGTGCTACTTGTGCATTGCATTGTTGTTGTTGTTGTTGTTGTGATGGACTGCTCAGCACCACTGTTAAAATGGCAGAGTGTGCAGGCGCAGTAGTGTCTTGGATCAACCAGCTGGGCCGGGTTTGGGTGTGGGCAGCGAGGTCGCACGTCCGTCCTGGTGCCTGTAATGAACAAGTGGTGTGCCGCTGCTTGGCAGCAAGAGCAATATGGAAAGTACTCGCAAGAAATGAACAAGTGTGTTCACCTGGAGGCGTCGTAGGGGCTTGGGAGTTGTCGTGTCCGTCCCAGGTCAGTAAATGACAGTGTCACAATACAGCCTTGTTGTTTCTCCTTGGCAATCTCGAACGGAAGGGCGAATAGCTAATGCGGAGGTACTCTGGTAGCTTGCGTGGATATGCGGCTCGAAAATGGCCAGAAGGACGAAGAGGGAGAAGAGCGAATCCTCTTCGCAATGGCGCTGTGTATTCGATACGGCAGAACAAAGTGGCACAGGTGGCAGTTACTTTAGACGTGTAGCGGTTGACGTTGGAAGCGATCCGGACCGCGAATTCTCAACGTCACGGTGGTTAAACAACAAAAGTGTAAGCTGGCACTTGAGATTGCGCCGCGCTGCCTACCTTAGATAGGCCGGATTGATTGATTGATTGATTGGCGTGCTTAGTGGTACCTGTACCTGGGCGCGCCTTTAGGCAATTAAATCAATTGCTTGATTGCGGCGTCTTGGGCGTGTGCCTGCCTTTCGAGCGAGGCGTGCACGTACCTTGGATTGACGTAGGTAGGTACCTCCCTCGCGGCTGTCGGCTCCAGGGGCGCTGGGATCCATCGCGTCTAAGTCGCTTGACTGCCGCCGCTATGCCTGGGATTGCGTGGCGCGCGCCAAGCATGGCCCAGGTTCAAGTTCTCAATTGTTAGAGGTGCTCGGGCAGTACGCAGTAGCCGCATTTTCTAGGCCAATGTGTACTTCTGAGTGTTTCTGCACTATTTTTGTGCAATTCGCTCTCCCTGTCTCGGCTACCTAGCTGAAAGCAGACAGCGTGCCAAGGAATCTTGATCATGCAATATTGAGAGTGAGCCAGAGGAGCATATTTGCAGCCACCAAAAAAAAAACAAAAAACACCTGTTGTTGTACAGAAAATCGTCTTCTTGTCCGGTCGTACTACTTCAACTGGCTGGATTCGCTTTTCAGTCAGGAGGATCAATGCTTTGTAAGCTTGGGCACTGAAGGCACTCGGTTTGTCGGCAGTCGGATGTCTCGGTGTCTGGTGGGGTTTTCAGTTACACCCAGTGTCGAATCGCATCATTACCGACGATGCAACAGCGCAGATATCAATGTTAATGGAATGACTGGACATTCATTACTCTGGTCACTCATCGTTGAGGCTCTTGCTAAATTGCTGTCTGCATCGATTCTCAAGCAAAGTCAGTCGTTGAGCCTCGGGTTTCTTTCCTTTCAGTTGTTACCCCCCCTCCCTCTCTTTTAAACCTTGGCTAAGCATGGTAGAAGAAATCTACATACTTCATTTATTAGCACGTGTATTGTAAACGCAACGGCGCGCACCTGCATTGGACTACGCATACAAATACTGCAATGAATTCTTTACACTAGGTACATTATTGATTGCAGCACCGGGGGCTCCATCGAAAACGTTTTCACAGTAAACCTTGTATCCTCGTATTGATGGCTGGTAGGCAGTGACCTAGGTTTTGAGATATTATTTACACACAAAGACATACCAAAAATTGACATCCGGGACGCCATTATACCGATATATACATGGGTACAACAATACATCCCGGACTTTCTTCTCCTTCCAACCAGCAATCTCTAGTACCACATAATACTTGCAGACTTGCTTGCGCATTGCATATCGCCGACGCCTCCGCCGCCAAACACACGTAAGATCAATTCTTCTCAGTCGCCTTTTCCAGCTCCTCGTGCTCCTCCTCCCTCATCTCCGGGAATTCTTCTACCAGACAATACGTTCAAGCAATCGACATCCTGCCGAGCGTGCGCAAAAGCCGCGCATCTCCGGAGTCATGCTGGACTCTATCCTCAGTGCCCTCTCTTTTCCGTACCACGAACCCCGGGAGGGCTACTGGGGCGACAAGACAGTCACCCTGAATTTTTGCGAGGAGGACTATGTCATCAGCTACTACTGTGCCGAATTCTGCAACGTGAGTGAAGCCCCAACCCCCTCCGCCGCCGCCGCCGCCACCGCAGGTCACCTCGTCTTCGGCTAATTCACGCCCGTGTCTGTCATTGCTCTATAGACCTTGACAAATCTCCTTTTTATCTGGCTCGGTCTGAAAGGGATTAGAGACTGCCTCAAGTATGGCCATCCCGCCATCTTTGTCGTCGCCTTTATAGGCTACATGGTTGTCGGCACTGGTTCGACCTTGTTTCACGCTACGTTGAAATACCCCATGCAGCTGGTTGATGAGCTCTCCATGATATATACAACTTGTCTCATGTGCTTTGCCACGTTTTCCTATCGGAGGTCTCGCGTCTTCTCCATCCTGCTCGGAGCGGCTCTCACTGGGCTGGCATGGTTCATCACGGCACGATACTACCACACCAAAGATCCACAATTCCACCAAGACGCCTACGCCGTTCTCACGGCCGTCGTGGTCTTCTCAAACATGTGGATTATGGAGAAGTCTGTCCGCCCGGCCCTGGAGAAGCGCCAACAAGAACGCTCGCCAGCATCCCGCGTGCCTACGGCGGATGCCATCATCAAGGACATGTGGATTCTTGTGGCTACTGGTATGTCTATATAGTAGTGCTGCCGCACACTCATTCATCCCTGCCGGTTTCGAAGAGATCTTCTAATCTCAATGAAAGGTCTTACAATATTTCTGGGCGGATTTCTAATTTGGAACCTCGACAACGTCTACTGCAGCACGATCCGCCCCTGGAGGCACAATCTAGGACTTCCTTGGGCTGTGGTTCTAGAAGGTCACGCTTGGTGGCATCTGATGACTGGAATCGGAGGTGAGTAGCGTTCGATACACAAAAACCCCTGGCTGCAGCATCTTTGAGGCCGGTGGAAAGCCGCGCGACCTGTTTACAGATGACTGACGTTGTGGCCCAGCGTACTATTACATTACCTGGAGAATATGGATCCACCGCTGCATGGACGGCAATGAAGACAAGTTCCAACTCAATTGGCCGTCCGTCTTTTCGATCCCAGAAGTTGTCGCAGCAGACAAAATATCGACCCAATTAAATGGAAAGAAAACTGCATGATATAGGAAGCAACGGGGAGGGAGAGCAATACTGCAAAGACTGGGCTGAGGCATCACGATTAGATTATAGATAGGTTCTGAAAAAAATCAAAAAATCAATAGACGTATAAATCAAAATGCTCTCAAGTATATGTAGAGTATTGTGTCACACAATCGGCGAGCGTGCATCTGGCATGGTGGACACCAAGATGTGAGTGTCGAGGCAATGTAATGCATAGGTAGGTAGGTAGGTAGGTAGCAGCAAGCAGCTAGTATTCTATCGGTAATAAGCACGAACTTCAAACATTGGGTGGGAGGCTCATCTTATGACGTACCTGTACTATCATGTACCGGAAGAAGCAAAAAAACTAACTAAAAAAAACTAACCCGACAATCCGTTCTCCTGAATTGCTTCTCCAGCTGCACGTAACAAATGCAAGTTTTCTTTCCGGCTTTTCCCAAGTCGCATCGTTGTGGAAATCCTTCCTCAAGTTGCAGATATACGTGTACGTACATTCTCAACTTTCTGCATCTCCATGGTGGTGGTATGGATCTCGTGCAAATACCTACTACGCTCGAGTCATCGTACATACCCACCACTGGGTTGACAAGTAATCATGTACCTTGCCGATTTCTCACTCATGCAACGTACAATTATTGGTCGATATGAACCTGGAGGCTTGTCGTTCAATATCAGATATTCTCGTTAGATCAGACTTCTGATGGTTTTGCTTTAGAGACTTGGTAATTTGTGTTTTCCATACATTTGATATCCCTCCAAATCGCTCCATCATCCCCTTTGGGCTGCCCCGGGCCTCTTTTGGGCTCTTCTCTGATTTGGCTGCAGTCAGGGGGGCCCACCAAAATAGCACCAGGCGCACGCTACCTACATACCGTGGGTACATCAACCAACCTACATTTCGTGGCCATAAGTTAGGTACCTCGACAACCCATTGAAGCCAGCCGACATTACTACAAGTACTAGGTAAGGTACCGATTTGACCTACGCACCCTCCATCCAGCCAGCCTCCAAGCACGGGTGGTCAAAGACGTCCGCCCAGTCAAGGCATTCAACATTCAGCTCCCACCCCCCCCACGCACAGGCAGACTGAGCGAGCAACCTACCAAACAACCTGCCCGACCCATTTGCGACCATTGACACTGCCGTCGCTTCGGTCTTCCTGCATTGGCATGCCGCTGCGCTCTGTTCCGATCGCATCTCGAGGACCTTGGTAGCACGCTGGTCTTGTCCCGAGTGACATAACCCTTCCTTGGAGCTTCAGGGGGCCCAATCGTGTGAGACGCCCAACTCCAGGAAGATCAGACAACCACCCGCAAACCCCCTATCGCTCAACTGCCCACCTTCCTTTCGTTTACAGACCGGCTTCATATCGACATCATGGGCTTCCTTGGCGTCTACAAGGCCATCTACGACTATGAACCCCAGAGTGAAGGCGAGCTGGCCATCACCGAGGGTGACATCCTCTACCTCTTAGAAAAGGACGGCGATGATGACTGGTGGAAGGCCAAGAAAAAGGCAAACGCGGATGACGAGGACGAGCCCGTCGGATTAATACCCAACAACTACGTTGAACAGGTAGGTACATGGAATAAAATCAATCATCACCTTGCCAGTCTTTCCTCGTCACAGCATGTCGAGAAACTAAAATGCGCTGCAGGCCCCCATAATCACCCAAGCTCGTGCCCTGTACGACTACACCCGCCAAACCGACGAAGAGGTCTCCTTCTCCGAAGATGCCAAGCTACAGATTTATGATAACTCGGATCCCGACTGGATTCTCGTAGGGACCGACGGCGACTTCGGTTTTGCCCCTTCCAATTATATTGAAGTTGCCGACGGCGCCGAAGACGCAGAGCCCGAGCCGGCACCTGCACAGGAACCCGTTGCCCCTCCGCTTCCCCCATCTCTGCCAGTGCGCCCACCTGTAGAGGAAGAACCAGAAGAAGAGCCGCAGAGCCCACCCCTTCCCGTGCGGCAACCCTCGGTAGCCTCTGAGCCAGCACCCGCCGCCCCGGCACCCGCTGCCGCGCTGGCCGGCGTCATGCAGGCCAGGACTTCCACCCGAGCGCCAACGCCTCCTCCCATTGCCGTGCCTCCGCGTCGGCAGTATATCTCGGAGGAGTCGGAAGACGAGCCGAGTCCAGCACTGCCCGTTCGCCCGCGATCCTTATCGGCCATTTCCAATGACCAATCCCTCCACTCCCCGCCACCGCAGAGGACCAGTAGCCGGAGGCAGAGGGCCTATGACGACGAAGTGCCAGAAGGCTCCCATGGCCGCATTGCACCTGGTGGCTTCCACATGTATAACATCAATGAAATGGTTTCAGTCATGGGAAAGAAGAAGAAGATGCCAACCACCCTGGGCGTGAATCTGAAAACCGGTGTCATCCTGATTGCGCCCGAAAAGGCCTCGGATGGGCCCACTCAGGAATGGACCGCCGATAGGATGACACACTACTCGCGAGAGGGCAAACATGTCTTTTTGGAGCTCGTGCGGCCCAGCAGAAGTATTGACTTTCACGCCGGAGCTAAGGACACGGCTGCCGAAATTGTCAGTGCGCTGGGGGAACTGTCTGGCGCCATCCGAGCCGAGGGGCTCCGGGAAGTCATCATGGCCGGCACAGGACAGACGATTCAGAAGAGGGGAACTGTACTCTACGATTTCATGGCCCAAGGAGATGACGAGGTCACCGTCGGCGTCGGCGACGAGGTTATAGTAGTCGACGACACGAAGAGTGATGAATGGTGGCAAGTCCGACGACTTAAGAATGGCAAAGAAGGAGTTGTCCCGAGCAGCTATATCGAAATCACAGAGACACTCGCGTCCACAGTCACCTCTTCGACCACTGGCATCAATGCGGGACGCTCTAGCGTGAAGCAGAACAGGCTGGAGGAGGAGCGCTTGACAAGGGAGGCTTTGAAGCGGGAACCACAAGCAGTAGAGGTAGGACCTGGAATGCGTTTGCCCGAAAGAAAAAGTAGCTTGTCAGCCGTGAACATTGGTAACCAAAATGGCCAGCAGCAGAACAACCGATCCGGTGGCAAATCATCCTCCAAGTCGAGTAAGTATCTGTTTAAGCGTGCCATGTACACAATCAGCTTGATTTTCTTGTGTATACTGACCATGATACAGAACCCGACCCCGCCAAGGTGCGAGTCTGGACGGATCGCAGCAAGTCCTTCAGTGTCGAGGCTCAGCTCCTTGGCGTAAAGGACGGCAAAATAAACCTCCACAAGGTTAATGGCGTCAAAATTGCTGTTCCAATTGCAAAGATGTCCGCCAAGGATCTTGAATATGTCGAATTGATTACTGGTATCTCGCTAGATGAAGATCGACCACTATCGGACGTGAAACGGGCGCAGTCTACGAGACAGCAGGCGCCGAGAGGGGACTCGTCATCCAGAGTCGGCGCCTCTGTGGACAAGCCTGAGTATGACTGGTTTCAATTCTTCCTCTCCTGCGACGTGGCTGTGGGACTTTGCGAAAGGTACGCGCAGGCCTTTGCCAAGGACTCCATGGACGAAACCGTGCTTCCCGATGTGGATGCCAGTGTCCTTCGAAACCTGGGTTTGCGCGAAGGCGACATCATCAAGGTCATGCGCTACCTGGACAAGAAATTCGGGCGCGATGCGAAGAAGAGAGGCGTCAGCTTTGCAGGCGATGAGGATGGCGAGGCCGGCTCGGGTGGGCTGTTTTCAGGACCCGGAGGAACCCTGCGGAACAATACTCGAAAAGGAAGGCCGGCTCCTGCAACCGAAACAAACAATACAGTTGATCCCAAGGCGTTCTCCAAAGAGACGGGTGCTGATGCCGCTGCTGCAGCATCGTCGCCAACCGCCAAGAGACCCAATGCAGGCGAGAAGGGCACTGCCGGAGGATTTGATGATGATGCCTGGAGTGTTAAGCCTTCCAAGACGCCAGAACCTCAGGCAACACAACCTGCCCCGGCGCCAGTAGCAGCACCGGCACCGGCACCGGCACCGGCAGCACCTGAACAGCCAAAGCCTCCCGCGCTGTTAACACAAGCCATGCAAGATCTCTCGCTGCTGTCGAAGCCCCTTGAGCCAGAGAAGATGGAACCACCTCCCCCTCCGCCACAAGTCATCCAACCGCCGCCTCAGTCTGTATCTCAGCAACAGGCTGCAACTGCACAAGTTCAGCAAGGTGCCTCGCCCGCATTTTTCTCGGGCCTGGCACCACAGCAGACGGGCTTGGCAGCAATGCCTACCGGCCAGCCCCTAGGCTTGGGACTAGGTGGCAGTCGGCAGCGGCCCCTCGCACCTCAGATGACACAAGGCCAGCCGGGCTTGGTACCGCCGCCGCCGATGCGACCGCTTTCTGCTCCCCAGTCTGCGCAGCCCAGCGGGTTTGCACCACCGCCCCTGCAGCCGCAGATGACGGGGTTTGCGCCCTCGGGCCAGAGCATGAACGACCTCAACCAGCAGAGACTTCAGCAGCAGCAGCAGCAGTTCATGGGCGGCTTCCAGCCACAGCAGACGGGGCAGGGCATGATGGGTTACAACACTGGGCCTGGTGGCCAGCAAGCCATGGCCCCTCAACCCACAGGATACAACCCCGGCAGCCAGTTCATGCAACCGAACATGACGGGCATGGCCCCGTTGCAACAATTCTCGCCCATACAGAACCAACCCACGGGCTTCCCAGGGGCCTTCAATGCCGGCCAGCAGCCACCGCAGCAGATAGCTCAGCCCACTGGTGTGAATTCGTTCTTGCCGCCAGCCATGGAACCCCAGAGAACCGGTATGCCACAGATGCAGACTGGTCTCCAACCGCAGCAGACTGGATTCGGTGGAGGTTTCGGACAGGGCTTCAATTCGAACTTAAACAATCAGAGCGGCCAGACCCCGGCCGTTGCTCCCTTGCAGCCACAACCCACGGGACCAGCCCCTCCGGTACGGTTCGGCGTCCCAGAGAAGATCCAACCGCAGGCTACCGGCCGGCGTGCGAATCTCTCACAAGCAAGTAAGTTGCTGGCATTTCTTTAATCCTACAGAGTATAGCAGCTAACCATGGCATAAATAAAACAGCCCCGCAAAACCCATTTGGTTTTTAATGCTCTAATGGCTTGCAAAATAAAGCTATCAGGAGTGTGATACGGCGCAAACCCTTTATCTAGACTTGATTGATAGACGAGTATTGCCGCAGCTCAGGAAGCTTGAACATTGCTAAAGCAGGGTCCCTTTTTCCGACGACAGTCCGATGTAGTGGAATCAATGATCAAGTGAATTACATTGAGCTTTAATTCAACCGTTGGGACGTTTTTCCGTTTCTCCCCTCTTTTTGGAGTACTGGGGGAGGAGCCTATCGACCGGTTGGAAATGAAGACAGGCAAACCAAGCTATTGATGAATATGGAGAGAAACTCAGTGGGTTGATGACTGGGCCACGTGCAGAGGTGCCTAGCTGTACATAAAGTCTTCTATATACAATATCTATATATTTGTTTCTAGCTAGTCGAGGTATGATTCCGTAGCATATCTTGCCAGGCAATATGGGCCGATAACTCTCTCTGCCTTTGAGCATGGTTCCCATGTGCTTTCCGAAAGGAGAAGTGAGGCATTGTAAAATCTCACATTGTCTTCCTTCTCAAAAACACGGAATTGCATTTGAAGCACAGGCTATGAAAGATGCGTGATCTATGTCTGGGCAGTCAGCAGAAGCGTCTTTCTATATGGCTCTAAGCCGTTTGTATAGTATGTATGTATCTAGAAATACACGTACCGTAGGGCACTAGCTAACTAGCGAGACGCTTCAGAGATTGGAATGAGTCGATGCGTGTTTCGTTTTTNTTTTTTCCCTTTGTGATGGACGAGTTTCTTTCTTGGTGCCAAACATGACTTGATTCGACCAACTTCACACCAGCGTCTGTGCGAGAAACCGCCGCAGCGCCTTCCAGGGACGAAAGTATACAACGCACAGGTTGGCGATTGGACCGTCAAAACACAATAACAATATGATAGCACCACCTCGTCCTCCTCCATCTTGGCTGTTCCCCGGATTCTGTAATCGGCCATGCATGGGTGGCAAAAGATTGGCCTAGCCATGGGCAACTTGGTATCTCACCCAGAGTACCCGGAAACAGTGGTATTAGAGGCTCTGTTTTGTCAGGGCCGAGCGACGTTTGGCGGCTCTCATTCAAAAGGACCAAGCGGTATCAATTGCCCGGCGCCAGTGACATATATCGTGTCAAACTCTGGAAGGCTCTCATCAGTCTGTAGGTATAAGCACGGATGCTTTGCAGAAGGAATGTCATGTGCGCCCTGTCAGCTTCTGAGTATTTAGAAAGACAAAGATCCTGCTCCTCTCCATTTTGAAGCAATTTCTCCAAGCAGCAGCACGTCTTTTTTTATTAATCATCACTTTGATTTCGATTTCACAAGTAACCGTTACTAGTTTCTCCCTTGTCGTTACTCCTCACTTGTAATTATCCAGAGCCAACACAATTTTCTTCAGAATGCAATATTCTTTCGTAGCTGCCGTGCTGGCCACTCTCCTCACTACAGCTACTGCTGCACCATCCGATCCCCTGGCTACACGTGTCGGGGTGGTGACCACCAAGGCATCCAAGGGACAGTTGGTACAAAAAAGGGCACCTGTCGCAAAGTCTAGTGATGCGTAAGTTGTTCCATTCATTTTTCTTGCTTTCTCTCTCATCTCTTTTCACTTTTCAACCCAGCTAAAGGCTCATCTTCACACAGCGAGGCCAATCCTTTGGACTCCATCCTTGGTGACGCTGGCGGTACTGGCGGAGCGTAAGTCATGTCAGGTTTATATCAACTACTCGCTCAGTTCTAACACAAGAGACAGTGCCGGGGGACTAGATGGACTCTTTAGCGGAGCAACGGGAGGTAAAGGAGCGTGAGTAACTTCGAATCGTCGCATGAAAACCCTTCAAGAGAGAAATCAATGTAGCTGATTCATCCTAATTAGGGGCGCCGGAGCGGGAGGCCTCGATCAGCTCCTGGGTGGTTTGACCGGTGCTGCCGGAGGTACTGGTGGTGCAAAAGGTGGTGCTGCCGGTCAAGTTGGTCAGCTACTGGGCGGCCTAGCCAGAAGAAACACCACCGATAAAGCACAGCCAGCTAACGAGGACGAGGAAGACGAAGACGAAGACGAAGAAGAAGACGAGTATTGATGCAGGAATTAGTGGCCTACAGACAGCAACGGCCATGACTTGTGTGTGTTGAGTGGTCGAATGGGCCGTTGATTCCACCGTCGTGCTGAACAGCAGACAGACCCTTTCCTATGTGAAGCAACAAAACCGACCAGTGGCTTCGATTTTTCCAGGACATACACTTTATAGCTTCATATCGCTCCTGAATTTCACATTTCCAAAATTATTTTTCTTTTTTTGGTCCTACCTTTTATGGGCAGATCGCGCGGCTGATGCCATGCTTGGCAGCTGAAACAATCAGAGCATGATGAGAGTGCTTCTTGGCCGTCCTGGTGCCTGAAATGAAGCCACTGGATGGTCCAAACTGTGGATATGAATCTTCTAGGCAAGCATGAGTTCTCGTTACGGATATGTAATTGTAGTTCGCAAATCAGAGCATGAATTTTGACATGGTGTTCATCTCTCTCTTTCTCTATGCTGGCTTCATTATCCTTCAAATTCCTGGTGGCGGCTGATCGCCGTCTTCTCCGTCCAAGATGGTGCCCCGGCGAGGCCGCGATTTGAGCTCGGTCTGCACCTCAGTGGCGGTTGTAGTGGCCGTGCCGTCCGAAAGCGGCTTCTCCTTTGCCGACTGGTCCGCCTGCGAGGGATCGAACCTCTTCTGCACGGCCTGGATCATTTTGACAAACCAGTAAAAGTTGAGCGAGTTGAGAGTCAAGTTCGCCCCCAGGTACAAGGCGCCCAGCCAAAGGGGAACGCTGCTCGACTCGGTCACAAACCTCATGGTCGACTCATAACGAGTGGGGACTGTCAGGTTCTGGGCCACATCCGAGGTCAAGGGAATGTACGAAGGCTTGGTCTCCATAGCGCTCCAGATATCGCAAAAGACGCGGTAAGAGTTGTACGTGCCCCATACGAGGCGGCAGGAGAAAAAGGTGGCAATCAGGGCGAGGCCGTTGTACAATTGGATCTTGGAGCCCGTCAGGCCGAGCTTGTCGCAGAACCAGTGGATGTTGAGAAAGGGAGACGACAGCTCCCAGAGGATGAAGGTTGTGCTATAGTAGTTCACGAATGGTCGCTGTTGGAGCACGCGGGTTAGTTACTGCAGATTTAGCGACATGAGATGCCAAAATAGCTTACGAAACCAAAGGAATAGACCAGCAAGGCACTAATGGCATGAGCGAGCATGCCAAGACCAAATATGTGCATGTTGGAAGCTGTGATGATGAGATCCCACAGAAAGTAACCAGCAGCGAGGGCCTGGATCATGGCAATAGCACCAGTGTAGCCATAGACACGCTCTTGAGCATCCATGTTCCAGCGCTCGTCGTCGGCGAAGACAACCCACAAGGCCAGAGCATTGATGGTGGTGCTCTGGACAAAGGAGACGACGTGTACATCCCAGTTGAGCTTCTTGGTCCTCGACAAGCTCTTGTACTGGACTGGAAACACCCAGTTTGAGACTAAAGGGGCGACGACCACATGGACAAAGTGGTAGAACGCGGCTATTATGAGAACCTCATGGATGTGCAGCGGCAGGGTCGGCAGAGAGAGCCAGTCGGCCCATGGCTGCACAGCCTTGGACAAGGCTGGTATCGGGGCGATGGGAAAAGGATCCTTCATATTTTCTTTTCTTTCCTCCTCGTTGAGAAGTGTCAGGGCCCTCTTGTCGTCGTTGTCTGTCTCGGTTGATTTTTCGAAATGGTGAGAGAAGCGTGGAGGAGTAGAATCGAACGTAAGTGAGCGCAGCACTTTTGACTACGCCAGGTCGGTCGAGTGGTCGCCTCTCGTGGAGTTATATACAACTGAAGAGAGCAATCTGGACTTCTGTATGTGTCAGAGAGCGAGGTGGATCAGCTGCCTTGTGCCGAGTTGGTCCAGGTCGTGTGTGACTGTCTGTGTGTGCTGGCTGATGGGTGAGATGTGGGTTCGCGAGCAGAGAGAGCGACAGAGGGAGAGCACGAACAGGGCGATTTTGTCAGGTGAGCCAAGATGGACGAGCGAGTGAGCGATAAGGTAAGAGCCGAGAAGTCAATATAATCAAGCAATCCCATGCAAATCTGAGGGATGACGGAGAGGTAGGTGAGGTACGAAGTCAGTCCGTCCCCAGGAGCTCGAAGCTACAGTAGGTAGGCAGGTACTACTACTACTTTTTTTTTGCGCTGGACTGGTCAGGAGGGCAGTCAAGCACACTTAATAGTAGGGGAGTATGTAGTTGGTCTGAGCGAGGAGTCTCAAAACGCTGTCAGATGAAGAGAAACTGGTATTAATCACCAAGTCAGGCTGTCGGCGGGATCAATGGCACATGCTCCTCTTCTTCTTCTTCTTCTTCTTCCTGCTCTTATTTATTCCAGTACCAGATATATATATATATATATATTTTTGGATGGGAAAATGCCATGACGAGCAGCACCGTTTTCAGGCAAGAAGCCGAATTTGTTGGGACGGACTTAGGATGCTTGTGACCCTGTTCGCTCCTAGTCAAGGTAGCTCTATTGGGTGGTAGCTAAGGTGGCAGCCAAGGCAACTATAGTGGGAGGGGAGCGAGGGTAACTTGGGCACATGGGGAGAGTCACGTCAGGGCCGCATTGCCATGTAGTCGGTCACACATAACGTATGCAAGGGCGTCGACTGTCTAGTAGCGTGCCTATGTAAAAGTTGGTAATGAGGGTATAAACAAAGACGCAGTACATACCAGGTGCACTCCTCCCATGAAAGAAGTTTTTTCTTCTTCTACTTCTTCTTCTCCCTTTCTCCGCCTATTAACCTTGCAAGTGCTGGTTTGATACCATCTTACATGTATACAGAGAGCCCTGGAGGTTTGAGTTGAAAATGTACCATTAGTGGGGTGTGTATCTTGATCTCAACTTCGTTCCGGGTCGGAAAGGGGGGTCCGTTTTGGCCCCGCATTCCAGCTGTTAGGGGACCACATGCAAAGATGTAGGTACCCAGCAGCCAGGTAGTCAATGAGTGGGTGACCCTTATTAGCAGTGGACGTCCCGACCCTGTTGCCCTGCTGCTCAAGTTACCGTATGTGACACATGCGCATTTTCCATTGCTGGTGCGTACATGGTACCTTCGTATCCCCCGTAATGTACAACAACCACCCGCACGAGTTACAACGGAAATTGAGCATAACCCATGTACGCAAATCATAGTCACTGGGCAAGAAAGCTTGGAAATAGCACACGATATAGAGGAAGCGATATCCAGCGGCCATCATTCATCTGTCTTGCTTGTTAAACACCTTTGGATCTTGACGAGCTACCTGCCTGCCTGCGCGCCTGGGAGGACTTGTTGGCCGCTGCGTTGGTCAGTCACCGGCAAGAGCCGCAGACCAGACCACATGACATGTCCGGTGTCCGGTGTTGCGCCTTGTTGATGCTTAGCCGCCCGCAGGAAGTTGGTGTCTGAGCACATCTGAACAGATTCTGAGCAGACGTCTTGTTCGCTACCTGGCGTGCGTTGTCCCTTGCAGCATTACCCACACCTGAGGTCCATCTGCCACGGCGCTCCGGCCCCGGGCCTCGATATCACTACAATCAATAGTTGACCCCGAAGGAGGGGCGAGAAGAGCTGTGGTAGCGAGTCGCGGCGAGGATTCTGCCGCAGAGACTCGAGCCAGCACCAGGATTTACTGGCGGGTCGGATTGCACGCCTTACTCAGGATTGTCAACCGGTTAGACAAAATGGCCGCAGATCTGCTTCATGAACTTCTCACGGCATCGCCGGCAGGGGATCGCCGCGACGCCAAAGCCGAGCCCGCTGATCCAGTTGCCCTTGAATATCTCGCAAGCTTGGCCTCGCTGCCGCTTTCCTCCATCGAGACCACGGAGCAGCAATCGCTGGCCCAGACATCACACTCGCTGCTCCTGTCCTTGCAGGCACTCTCCAAACGATCTCACAAGTCTATTATCGAATCCGCCTCCAATCATGCCAGGCTCAAGACCGCCTTGCCGGCCTTGGCTAGCTCTACCCGGGATCTGAAGACTGCCATTCCCAAGCTAGACAACGAGGCAGTTCATTTCTCCACCACATACCACAAGTCCGGTGAGAATGAATTACTCAATGCCAGGAAGAAAGCCCTCCTCTTGTCGCGGAATGCGGAGCGGCTCATCGATGTGCTCGACCTGCCCACGCTCCTCTCGTCTGCCATCACTTCGGGCTCTTCCGCGGCTGCAGCCAACTATGCATCGGCGTTGGACCTCAGTGGTCACATTAGACGGCTACACTCGCTGTATCCAGAGTCACAACTTGTCGACTCGGTATCTTCCCAGGCCGACGAAGCCATGCAGGCCATGGCCATCAACTTGATTTCTGCCCTTCGTACTCCTGGTTTGAAGCTGGCCTCGGCTCTTAGGACGATCAGCTGGCTACGTAGGGTAGTTCCAGACCTGGATCCCGCTGGTTCTGCAGGAAACGGCGGAGGTCTTGGCGCCCTGTTCCTCGTTTGCCGGTTGTCGACGCTCCTAAATATGCTAGCGGCGCTTGAACCACTTCGAGATTTGGCCGATCAAGAACGGGTGAGGCAGCAGCAGCAAAGCACGGCGGGAGGCTCGTGGTCAGGAGGACAGCAGACCGAGAGATACTTGAAGAGATACATTGAGATATTCCGTGAGCAGAGTTTCTCCATTGTTTCCATGTTCAAGAGCATCTTTCCGGACTCGGGAGATCAGGGCAAGGGCTCGGTGCAGGACGACCCATTGCAGCCAGTGCCCTCGGCTCTCTCGACATTTCCGCTTCATCTTGTGGAGATGCTCATGGAGACTCTGAGGTTGTATCTACCAAACATCAAAGATCAGGCTTCTCGTGAAAGTCTGCTGACGCAAGTACTATACTGTGCTGGCAGCTTGGGCCGACTGGGCGGCGATTTTGGTGTCCTTCTAGCCAGTCTTGATATCGGTGACGGTGCCGAGGACGAATGGGTGGAAGTGGTCAAACGCCACCGGGTCATGGCCGGCCGGCTGGAGTCGATTGTGGGACACAAGGAGAGGCGCCCATCACAAGTGTCGGCAAAGGTTTAAGATGGGAAAAGGAACATAATCACGGAAAACGGAAGCGCGTCTAGATGGCCAAGAAGAAGTCGTTTTTATCTCCCCAACTGAAACAGTGTATGTATTCAAAGTAGGGATTGTAGCTTAACGCGTATAGTCGGGTTAATTTTGCCAAAGGACTGTATAAAAGTTCTCAACTACCAAAAACCTATTACGGGCCGCTTCAACATTAATAGCAACCAAGGATGAGCCGGTCAAGGTTAGAATCAAATCGCCGAAAGATTGTGAAGACCAATAGCAAGTAAATTGCGTCGCTCGTTCAGGATCCTCTTCGATACCCGGCGATTCCGGTGACATCATGCGCCGCTCGGGGCGATCCGGCGTTGTTGGAGTTCCACTAAATATTTGTACGCCAGGACGGAGGGAAAGGGAAGGAAAAAAAAAAAAAAAGGGCTTAGCTCACCTACCCTACCGCGGCCGGGCGACGCGATTACTGTACATTCGGATGTTTAGAGGCCAAAAGGAACGAACTACCTTTCTCTCTCTGTCTCTCTCGCTTTTTCTCTATCCCCTTTCCTGTCTTGTCCGCCATTGTATTACTTGACCTGCTACTAATTCTCTACTTTTCTTCATTCTTTTGTACCAAGAGCTGGTTGGCTGTTTTCTTGATACATTTGATTCTATCAATCTGCCTTTTTTCCTTCCTTCCAATTCTCTGGACCTCTTTTCTTTACACACCAAGAAGAGAGGAGCGGAAGCTGGAAAGGGCAGGAACAAAACTAACTATTACTGCTGCACAAGGACATCATCAAAATACCATCATCGCCTTATGGCCAGATAAAAGCAAGCCCTAGTCTGCTTCGGCAGGGTGTCTGAACTGCAACGCCCCGGTTGGTCTAGGCAATAATACACCAAGATACGAAACATGTCGCAGAGTAGCAATGCGTCTTCTTCAAGTCAGGCACACACACCCTCTGACTGACGCCGCGCGATGGCATACTGACGACCGTCACAAGAGTCCTTTCACTTTGTAGCCGGACTGTGCTCCGGCACCCTGGGCGCCGTTCTCCTACAGCCCATCGACCTGCTCAAGACCCGCGTACAACAGTCGGGCTCGCAGTCGATTCGGACCACGATCCGCGAGATTGCCAAGTCGCCCAATGCTGTTGCCGCCTTCTGGCGCGGCACCGTGCCCTCGACGCTGCGCACCGGCTTTGGCTCCGCCGTCTACTTCACCACCCTGAGCACAATCCGGCAGCATGCGACGCCCCTCGCCCTCGCCGCTTCTTCCTCGTCTGCCTCGTCTTCCTCGTCCGGTCGCTACTCGTCGTCCTCATCCCTCCCAAAGCTGTCCAACACGGCCAATTTGCTCTCGGGCGCCTTTGCCCGTGCCTTTGCCGGCTTCCTGCTCATGCCCTTGACCATTCTCAAGGTCCGCTACGAGTCCAACCTGTACTCGTACACGTCGCTGGCCGGTGCCGCGCGTGACATATATCAGAAGGAGAGGATACGCGGCTTCTTTGCCGGCTACGGAGCCACCGCGGTTCGCGATGCGCCACACGCTGGGCTCTACGTCCTCTTCTATGAACAATTCAAGAAGCGGCTTAGCAAGATCTATGGGCGGAGCAAGGGTGTCGCTGCTGTCGACGGAGCGCAGGCATCTTCCAACATGACCTCTTCCCTGGCGGCCACGATCAATTTCAGCTCCGGGGCCATGGCAAGCGCCACGTGCTCCTTTATCACGAACCCCTTTGATGCCGTCAAGACGCGAATCCAGCTTCAGCCGCACGAATACCGGAATACTCTTCAGGCTATGAGCAAAATGATCACAGAGGAGGGCGTGCGGTCACTATATGACGGACTGGCACTGCGGCTCACGCGGAAAGCCATCAGTTCGGCGCTGGCCTGGATGTTGTATGAAGAAATTATTCGAAGAGCAGAGACTACATTGAGCCGCAATGTAAGCGGTCAGGTATAATATGGTTTTGTATCGTCGCCGTCATCATCATCCTCCTCCTCCCCGTTATTTTCAACGCCCTCTCACCATGAGGGGGAAAAAAGGAACCAGAAAAACCACAGATGTTCTGAGAACGCAGGGCAACCATGATACCAATGCTTAGCTAGCTGAAACAAATCTCATCTCAAGATAGAACCAAGAACCTGCGGTCCAGAGCGAAGAACAAAAATGTCCTTTTGCCCACACCTCACCGTGTCTCTCGTTTCCCACCCCCCCCTCCTCCTCCTCCTCATGTGGGAAGATCCTTTGTCGCATATGCTAACTACGCATTTGCAAAAACGTATTGCGAAGAAAAAATCACGAGAACAGGATTTTGAAATAAACAGGGCCCCCCCAAAAGCGTTCGTTTATGCAGGCCTCCCACCTGCTAGATACATGAGCAAACCAGGAGATCGGCTCCTCCTGCGCTCCTTCTTGCGCACCCACTCGAACTCCGGCTCGAGTGATGCGCCGTGGTGGTGATGCTTGTGCTTCTTGGGCTTGTCTTCAATGGTCATGACCAGCTTCCGGTTGCGCTCCTCTCTGATGATCCTGGTGTGTCTCCACAGGACATCCTGTTCCGCATCCGGAACCCATCTCTTGATCAGCACGAATTCGGGATCCTACAGCGGGAGAAGATGTGATCAGTTCACGTTGTTGGTAAATGCTTGCGACACGTGCAATGATGGGGGGTCCTCTGGTGAAGAGTACGGGGCCACTTACGTTATCGAGCTGGTAGTCAATGTTATACACGCGCAATGTCTCGAACGAGAGGTGTCTCCGAGCCATCCGCGTATAGGTTGGCCTCGTGTCCGGCTCCTTTTCCTTCTTCTTCTCCTCCTTCTTCTCGACCTTTTTGCCGGCGAGGATAGCATTGATCTCCTTCTCGTCCAGGCCGGACTTGAGCAGTTGCTCCTGGAGTCGCAGCTTGTACTCTTTGTCGCGCTGCTCCTTCTCCTCCTTTTCTCTGGCTATCCGGGCAGCCTCGTCCTTCTTGTACTTCTCGACCGCGTCACGGGCCTGCTTCTCCAGGCGCTGCTTCTCGACGCGCTCCTCGTCCTCCTTGCGCAGGCGTTCGACTTCGAGCTTGGTCTTGAGGCGCCTCTCATTCTCCTCGCGCTCCTTGGCCTGGCGGATCTCGTCGAGCTCCTTCTTCATCTGGTGCAGCTCGCGCTCCTCTTTGGCGGTCTTGTTGCGGCGGCGGTCATCCTCCTCAATTTTAGCGACCAACTTTAGTTCCGCGAGTTCCTTGCGGGCCCTTTCGAGTTCATCGTCTTTGCGGTTGCGCGCCAGCTCCCGCTCGACCTCACGCTCGACATCATGGCGACGCGCATCTCTTTCCCGGTAGTACGACGAGGAAGAAGAGTCGGCACGTTCCCGCACGACTTTGGTGTGACGTACGAGCTCCTGGTGGTGTCGGTGGCGCCCGTCGTCGGATGACTCCGAGTCCGAGTCGGAATAGTTAATAATGTGGTTATTGATAATGACAGGAGGGGCGGCGGCGGCGGGAGGAGGAGCAGGAGGAGACCTGGGTGAGCTGTCGCGATGGCGGCGATCCCTTGACCTGGAACGAGCCGTGACCACGGTGCGCTCAGTGTGCTGAGGAATCAGGAAGCGATCACGATCATCATAACGAGGTCGGCGTGGCGCCTCGACATATTGGACGGGAGCACGGACTGGACGCGCAGGTGAGGCGTGATGCCGACTGATATGAATGTCGACATCCGACTCGGAGTCGGAGTATCGTGAGCTGTACCGGCTCATGCTGGCATACACCAAGGAGAGATATATATATATATATATATATATGGATGCAGAAGTTCTTGTCCCGATCAGGATGTGCGCACGTGGGATATAGTACTAGGTATAGAGAGAAAAAAAGGGAGAAAGTGAAAATCCCCCCTCTCCAGAAAGTATGAGAAATACGACTATAATGTCACCTTTTACCCAAATGGGCGATGCAGTGTCGGTGGGGGGAGAAACCGTTTGGACGTTGCGCGAGAGTGTGGCACAGAGCGACATACGCGATGATGACAATCAAATGAGGAAGAAAATCACAGGCGTAAAAATCTGAAGAGACAAGATAAAGAGGGAGGAGGAGGAGAGAGAGGGACAGAAGTAAGAAAAGAATAGACGAAAGGATTCAGATTATCAAAGGAAAGGAACAGAGAGTAAAGTCAAGTCAGCCGGCTGACAATTCGGGTGGGGAGGGGGGGCTGGATTCTGGTCCCGCCCATCTATCGCAGAGAGCAAGAGAGCAGAAGAAAAAAAAAAAAAAGAGTCTGGCTGGGGGTGTGGCCATCGGCTGGCTTGTACATTACGGGAATGATTGGACGTATATCTGGCTAGCTGGCTACAGTAGGCGTGAGAAAGCTCACACAACTTTTACATCTTTGCTCTCAAGCGCTCGTTCGCTCGCTCGCTCAGGCCACTCTAGATTGCTTGTTGAACTCACTCTTACACGCACGCCTGTATCCGATTCTGTGGATACACAGCAGCCGCAGCGCAACGAGGGGGGAAAGAGGGGCTTGCTTGCAATGGGATATTATACATGTATACACACACACACACATATATATATATCTTCACCGGCCAGGCTCTTGTATGTCATCCAGCCAGCAAGTAAAGACACTCATTATGTACTCATTGCTCCGACAGATAGAGGGGTATGTGTGTGTGTGTGTGTGTGTGTGTGTGGGACAATAGCGCAGTGGGCTTTTAGCCGTCCGTCAGTTCGTCTGTCATGTTGGCCATGGAATGACAATCTGGCACGGCAATATTTGGCGTGAGTTAAAACGACAATTCGCTGTATCTACCCCTGGCTGGAAGGATTGTCTTCCCAGTTTCTGCTCCCGCACTTCAAGTCTTTGTAACCTCCAGGGAGCTGAGAGTAAGAGAAGCCGCGCAAGACTAGAGAGACGGGCTGGACCAGAGATAAAGGCAGGCAGGCAGGCAAGCAGGCAGTCAAGGCAAGGTACGAATCGTAGGTAGGTACATGCAAAAAAGACCATGGTTCATCGAGTTATGTGCAGTCTTTGCTGTGTATATCAGGTAGTGGTAGTAGTAGTGGCAGTAGTATTAGGCCGTGTGGAAGCACAGCCGTACCAGAGGCGAATAGGACAAAGATCATGTCAGTGCGATCCCATGCAGCTGAGGTCAATGAGCGAGCCAGCCGGGCAGCCAGCTAGCCAGCCAGACAGCCGGGCAGCAGGGTGGTGGTAACTTACTTTGGAATGGGCGCTGGCATCCGTGATACTACTAGCCAGCAATCTAGGACTCCCCAGGTCATGAGCGGTAGACAGGTTGGCATTTAGGTAGGTAAGATACTTGGGGCGGGGAGTAGACACTGCTTTTGGGTATACTTCAACTAACTAACAATACCTTAATGGACCAGCCAGGGCAAGGTTAGGAGGTATGTACTTGGTAGATTCCTGGCAATTGTCAGTATGCATGTAGGTAGTGGCATTGATGGAGGGGGAGGCCAGAGAGGGGACGACGTCCAGATTGGGTTGGGGGCTGAAAATAGAAGCAAAACATGGTGCCAGATCCCAATGGAATAACCCTGTGAATGTCTACTTTTACATACATTAGTGCCTACCTAGCCCAGGCTCCTCCTGTTCTATATCCGTCCTTGCATGGTAACATTTGTACTAGGATTAGGTAGACTTATTAGTATACATACCTAGTAGTAGACATGTAGAATGGTCATTGAACCCGTGGGTCTCGCCTCTTTTTTGTTCGAGCAATAAGATCGTATCCGTATATTGTTTTGGGCTTGTGATTTGAACCTTTTGGGTTTTTACAAATGCTTCTTTTTCTTCATTTGATTTTCTGTAGTGGGTGTGTGGATGTGTCTGT
The DNA here is from genome assembly GCF_000516985.1 of Pestalotiopsis fici W106-1. NCBI lineage: Eukaryota > Fungi > Ascomycota > Sordariomycetes > Amphisphaeriales > Sporocadaceae > Pestalotiopsis > Pestalotiopsis fici. Next base: position 2,045,575 of record NW_006917091.1, on the reverse strand, counting down.
GTGAAAGAGAGAGAGAAGAGAGAGAGAGAGAGACCCTCCGATCCTGTTTGATTGAGGTTTAGTCGACAACTTGCTGCTGCATAATGAGCTATGTAGCTACACGTTCCCTGACACTATTAACATGGGTCCATTTGGGGGCCATTTCATCCCAAGCAACAAGGCAGAGGTAGGCAAGGTACTGTGGTCTTATGTAGCAGGTAGGTGGTAACAGGGACTTTTTGGTCGCAAGTGGGGAGGGAAACAAGAAAAAGAAAAGAAAACCAAAAGAGACCCCTCATAAAAAGAGGGGCTAGTATTATACGTAAGTCGGGGTGGTAAGGGTTTTTGGTAAGGCTACTACTACTGTACACAGTACACATAGAGCACGCACGTGCATATAATATACCTTGGTATTAATTCAAGTGGACTGAGTTACGAATTACCTATTGTGTATAGGTGAGAAAGAAATAATAAGCCAACATACATCTCGGAGCTAGAGAATGGATTACATTGCATACCTACATACTTACTTACCTACCCAAAGATGCATAAGAATGACGAACGGCCATGTAAGTCAGAAAACAGCCCAGGCCCGAGATGCAATCCTCACTGGTTGGCAAGACAGGCACAACAGCGGTCAGGATGCGAAATCGAGGCCATCTCGGCACTGGTCCTGTTATTCTTGAGGGGGTGGGGGGGGGTTCGATGACCAAATCATCGGAAGTTTTTTTCATTTATTTTATCTCCTACTTGACCTAGTTGGGGGAGAAGGAAAATTTTTTTTTTTTCATTTATCTAGTCGTGTTTATCAATTCTGACTCATTTATAGTATTATTATTTATTATTTTCATTACTGACCTTTTGCTTTGCCTTGCCTCCTTCTTTTGTTTTTAAGCTTTACTCGGTTTCCCACCGGTTCAACCCGTCGTACCGGCCAGTCAGTTCCCCCTGTCGTGCTTAGGTAGGTACGCAGTCTTAGCCCCGGCCACCATACCGACACCAAGAGCCTGGTTTTTTTTTTTCCCTCCCTTTTCTTCCAGCTTGCTGGCATTTGGATAGCGTACTTACAGATTACTCACTGCTTTTTTCTCCGCCATAATCTTGGAACCTTCAATCTGACCTAAGCAGTTCTTGGACAAGTGCTTACTTCTTTCCCATTCTTTCAATCCCAACCGAGGTCAGATGGAAGGAATGTTCAATGAACAAGAATGGGTGATCAGGCATTTTAGGTACTAGACATTTTTGCCTCATCATTATCATGTGTTATAATTCTTGCCACACGTTAAAGAGCTGCACATGACGAGAATTTGTTCTCTAATTCATTTAGTGAGTGAGAAGCATGGAGAGAAGGAGGATGAGAAGAAGAAGAAGAAGACAAAATTCAGGCCGAGTTGACCCATGCATACCTAGTCGGTAACACGATGTTGGACGACCACGTGCTGCAAAGATGGGGCGTTTAGTTCATATCATCATCATCTTCAGCCTCGGGGACTGGCACTTAGGTAGGCCCAGAAAAGTTCCCCGTCTCAAGAGCTGTTTCGGGCTCCTGCTACCATTACCACCTATAGGTTACTTTTCTTTGCCCATAAAGGCGGCTCAATAGCTACGCAAGAGTCATTCCTATTGAGCGGACAGCATGGACGAGGTTCTTCTCCCTCTCTCGGTTCTTGCCACCCTCGATTCATCAATTTTAATTTTATTTCTGTCTTCAGATTTCGTGCTCTCTCCCTCTTTCTGTATTTCGTTCCATGTACTTGACCCGCCGTGCTGGTCCTCGCTCCGCTACAAGCACACACTGCTGACAACGAGACAACAGCCGCACCCCAGGTACAGCAAGTACAGTAAGTATATAGGTAGGTAGCAAAGGTGCATTTCTGTATGTTGGGACTGCGCTCGTCTTGTCTTGAGCAGAAATCATAATGCACATGTGAAACACAACCCGACTGGGCAGACAGGCAGGACAGACAGAGACGCGGCCGCAACTCGCAAGCATCCGCCGCCTTCGCTTACCACTGCAAAAACACGTGGATATCCAGCAAATCCCACACTCACTGCACCAACCCCAGATGCCTCGAGAGCTAACAATACCATGCCGATCCCCAATACATATTCTCAGTATCCACAAGCCAGCAGCAGAGCCCGGACGTCCCAAGAAGATGGTCTGGGCAACTTGACAACCCGTCGAAAGAAGGAGGCCGTGGCTTGCCGACCAACTCACGCAGCCAATCCATCATCACCGTCCGCAGCATCACCCGAGAGCTGGAATTTGGAGACGGGGGGGGAACCGGAGCATGGGCCGCTACGTTTCATCATGCGCCCATTCCTCCCCTGAGCATCCGATCAATGTGCTCCTTACTGTTCTTCTGCGTGAGCTCTAGAGACTGGAGTTTCTTGCCTAGATTCTCGACCTCCTTCTGTGCATCCTTGATCTGCGTGTCCAGCTTGCCCTGGAGGCCCGACATGGGCAGGGCCACGAACCTTTTCAAGCCGTGCAAACATTAGTAAGTCGCTCCTCCAGCAGCAACTCGGTGATACGGATGGCATATCCCGCAACGACGTGGAGATGGAATGATGACATGTGAAGAAGGGAAGGGAAGGGGTAGGATTTAGAGAGAGGGAGAGAGCGTGTGAGAGGGAGGGGGAGGGGGAGAGAGAGAGAGATAACAAATAGGGGTGAAAGAGGGGAGGGGTGGTGGTGGAACACACATCTTGCCAACGCCTTCATAGACACCTGTATCAGCTGGCAGTGCCGAGACTTCAGTCTGTGTCAATTGCGCCATTCGGAGCTCGCGCTGCTTCGACGCCTGCTGCGTCCGTACCAGCGAGATCTGCTGCTGGGCCACGATGGCCTGCGTTTCAATCTCGCGAACGAGCTAGAAGAAGCCTTTGGTTAGCTGAAGCAAGGTCGAATCAATCGGGAGGGGAGATGGGGCACACAAAAAAAATGCGTTACACCTTACCTTCTGTAGAGCCTCGTTGGAGATGGACATTTTGGAACAGGACTGGAGGACAGAGGGTTGGCAGGACGAGTATGAAAAAGTAACTGGTCTCTTACAACCCGTTTTGGCTTGACATGCACGTCTCTGTATTGAGAGAATGGGGAACGAGCTGAGGGTGGTCAACGTATCCGGTCTTGATGCGCTGGATTAGGTATGTAGTCAAGGTAGGTTTTAGGTAGTACGTAGCCTAACATTGTAATCAATGGCTGGCTCCCTGTAATGTGGGGGAGGGGGGGGAGAGAAAGAGAGAGACAGAGCGCCGCCGACTGTGGTGGGTAGGTGGGTGGGTGCCAGAGTTACGTAGGTACATTACATTTACATTACCTTGGCCAATCCAGCATGATGGTCCCTGAGCCGCCAAAGTTGAGCCTCGCGCTGTCACCAAGTATTGATGACCGCTGGACAGACAATAAATTAATACCTAAGTCAAAGTATATCGTGCGTGCCATGCTCATCCATGTATTCTGCTAAAATGGGTCAATTCAAATCAAATCCTGCCAGCCTACATAGTCCCTAGTAGGTATCCAGATGCCTGTCTGCCTGTGTAACTAGTCCATCAAAAGGCATTCATTTACCTACATTCATAACTTGACAGCCATTTAATATCTCGTTTTTTTTGGTTTCAAATCTCTGCCTCTTGCAAGAACCCCATAGATTCTATTTGTAATATGCAAGTGAGGTCATTCCATAGCAGAAATTCTCCATTTACATTTGTTCGTGATGGATCTATCCCGTCGGCCCGTAGTAGAAAACGGTTGCCTTTTTCTCATATCCCACCAGTGCAGTTGGAAACTTGAGGGCAAACATGAATGTATGTCTACTTATGAAGCCTGCCCCGTCCCCCACAGCGCCGAACCTACCTTAGCCGTCCATCCCAGATCAGCCTTGAATGACCCCGATCCCGTTACAGACTTACTTCATCCCATCACGTCCTAGACTTTCTACGCTACACCAAACCATCGCCATGCAGTCAGTCCCTAGGATGTCTGACTATGAATGCTCCTCTTTCCCGCCACTCTTCTTAAGAGTATTGCGCGTTGAGGCTACATCGTCAGAATCTTGCGCTGAGCCGTGACGAATACTGCCCCGTCTGGAAGCTCTCGCCACCATGCCAGGGAAATACCTTGGCTCGTGTCCAGAGGTGTGCGAACGGTCGCTTGATTGCACCTGGCCTTGCACTTCTTGGAGTGCAGGACTGTTGACCTTGCTCTCTAGAAATGATGCGTGTTTGGATGTCGATTTTGGAGAAGCTGGTACTGCAGCAACGGTGCTTTGCTGCTCTCGGACCTTGAGGTGCCCGGAGCCCCCAGGCGCTGCTGGCTGCGTGTATCTTGAAATCCTACTACAAGTTAACCAACCGACCTCTTTGCGACGTTCATCAAGGGCAACCTTACATGTGATGCTCTTCGACCCATGTATGGTGTCGGAACTCCTCTCGACGATCAGGCACATTGGTCTTGACCATGTTGTTCCCCTCTTTGCCGGGGAGGTGGAAATTGTCTCCAAGCCATTGTTGTTTGACCGAGTATTCATAACCACTTTGCTTGACCGAGTTCTTTGCAAACTCACACATGTCTACAGGGCTGAGCTTGTAGATCTGCGCCGCGACTGCATATTCCTCGATCAGAGGCTCCTTTGTGAAGGCAAATTGCAGCGGATCATCGGTGGACAGAGACACATTCAAGCCACGCTTGAAGTACTGATGAAAGGGGTTCCTTTCGTAGGCGAGGAAGAGGGCATTGTTGCTGAGAGGAGACATGGCGATACCAATCTGTTCGAGGTAAAACAGGTACTGCAGCAACGGCACCTTCCTTAGCAGGAGGCCGTGGCTGATGCTGTGACAGCAGAGTAGAGCCACAGCAAGGTGCTCGCTATCTCCGGCCTCGCCACAGTGCGGCCGTAGGAGGAAGGTATTGAAACCACGTTGGCGTCGCCAAAAGTTGAGCGACGTCATGTTGGCAAACAGGTAGTAGATCCAATAACTATACGGAGGGTTCTGCTTGGAATGCCAATCCTTGGGCACTGGGTACTTCTTGAAGAGCCGGCGCTCAACCTTGCTTTCATCATCCACACTGTCAAAGCCAATGACTCTCTGCAGGAATATGTGCAGCTTGGGATGGCTCTGCGGATCTTTGGTCACTTCGAATAGGGGCTGGAAGACGTTTTTGATCACCTCTTCGAAGCTCTCCATCATGCCTGTAGCCTTATAAACGTCGTACAGTCGTGGGATCTGAATGAGCCACCGAACATTGTGGGAGAAGAGCTTATTGTCAACAACCCAAGCAGCCAGCTTGTCCCATTCGTCCAAGGTCCTACCGTAAATGGAAATTCGCCACTCCACCATCTGATACTTGCTAGACTCGAGGTCGGCTATGACTTCTTTGGTGATTTCGGCCAAGTATCTGCCGTTGATGTGGTTGTCCGTTTTCAGAAAGATGGTCCTCAGGCGGGATTCTCCTATCGGGTTGTACTTGAGGTTGAACTTGTCAAATCGATGGAACGAGTCCACGTGGGCGTGCATATCAAGCGTGTCGATGCTTAGATCATACGCCGTGAGGTTGATACTCTCAAAGACCTCGGCCAAAGTGAGTAATTTGCCATCCCTAATCAAGACTGGCTCATCAGGACACTTCTTCATCTTGCTCTTGATGAAACGGAGCAGATGCTTTTGATTCATACATGCTGAATGATGAACGTGAGTATCAACCTTTCTCACATTGTAGAAATCTCGGTGGGGCACTTTTTTGCTGTCGGCAGTCTCCTGATACTCGTTCAAGAGCACGTAGAGATTAAATTTCCCTTCGAGATACTGCAAGCGTCGAAAGGCAAAACTCTTGCTTGGTCCATCGGACGAGATGGACAGGATCGTTTCCAGATCTACGTAAAAGTCCTTGAGCGTTGGCACGCCAATGATTGGCGCATTGGTACGATCTGCCCCGTCGTTCTCGAACACTTGGTAGACACTGTTCTCGTCAAGCCGGAAGGTATATTCGCTGGCCATGGGCAGAGGCAAGAGGTCCTCCATATCAAAGTCCTCGCCAATATCGTGACCGGGTTTGCGTTTCTTGGACGTTCTCCTCCTCGGGTGCTCATTGGTCGCGCTGCTTGGCTCCGCACTTGAGGGTTCCTGATCGGAGCCTAAAGGGAGCACCACGCTGCTGTTCAGACTGTTCGCCGCTGCATTTGCCTGGGCCGTGTAAGGCCCGACCCATGCAGGCTCAGGAGGCGGCGGGTAGATATCCCAACCAGGATCGTCCTTGGGGTTGTCGCCGTCCCTCTGCAACGAGAGACGTATGTATTTGTGACGAATGTCCAGACATTTCTGAATATTGCCAAAGATCGAGCTTAGCTCAGCAGCGATGTGGGGATCTGTGTCTGCGAAACCACTGCCAATACCAGCAGCCGCGCCATCGGGTAGGCCCATGTCGGGCTGCACGGGATCATCCAAGGTTACAGACTCCTCACGGGACTGCAATGCAGCAGGTGATTGACCACTGCTATGGCCAACAAGCGAGGGCCGCGTCGCGGTGCGCGGTGCTGACTCTGGCCCCATAGGAACATCTCTAATGCTGAGACCACCGACGTCGGGCAGCCTGTTGTAGCTTGGGAGCCTGTTGTAGCCTGAAGCAGATGGAGGCAAGGACAGAGAGCTTGTACTTGGGTGGAGGTTTGCAGGGTGAGGGTGAGAGGTGATGCTCTGCTGCGCAGCGGCCGCAGCGTGTGGCTGAGGTCCAACAGTCTCATGGAGTTTGGCAAAGCCGGTGGAAAATACTGGACTGGCCGGGGCAGTGGCTTGCGATTGCCCCCAGTTGCTACCGTCTGCTCTGTGCTGACTTCTCTGGTAGAACAGCTTCGCGTCGGTCTGGGTCATCTGGCGCTCGGCTACGGGGTCGTAGTATGCTGTCCGCTTGGGAACGTCGCGAGGCAGCATGCCTTCAGCGCTGCCGTCTCCCTCGATATCATGGCGACCGGCATGTTCATCGACGTCCGAGTCCTCGACACTTCCAACGACCTCGGACTCAAACTCATCGTCCTCGGAAGGCAAATCGACGGGCGCAAGCTCTTTGGGCGACGTGGACCCGGACTGTGGCTCCGTTGTCGACATTGTTATTCTCTTGAAGCAATCAAGAGGAGCTGCATATGATGAGAAGCTGCGCGGCTCTACTCTGCGTACAACTCACCGTCAGCTTCGCGTCGAATCGCTGGCGGTTTGCCAAGCTACTGTGCATGGGTGTAGGTGCATGGTCGAGGTGTATGCAACGAGCATGACTCACCGTCGAATGGAGGATGCTGATGCTGTTGCTGTCGTCGGCCGGGGCCGAGGTGAGTGATGGGAGAACGAAGAGGAAATAGGTTATAGGTGTTCGGGTGGATTGCCGGACCTCGCCAGTCAGGTAGGTGAAGCTGGCCTAGTTGACGTTCGAGGTCCAGGTATATACGAATATATATATATGCAATGCAACCTACCTTAATGTAGCGAGCCCTTGCAGGATTAGTTGAGAGAACAGCGGTCGAACTCAAGGGCGGGGCTTAGCGCCGGTTGATTAGCACGTGTTGGATTCCTTGGGCGTCTTCTGACGTGGTCCTTTCTTTTTTCTGTTTTCTTTTCCAACTGTTCTATTTTCTTTCTTGGTTTCATTTTTCCCCCCACCTTTTTCCTTTTTCTTCAGAACCCTTTCTCAGACTCGAATGGAGATATCTACCGGAGTATATACCTCGTAGAGCTGGTTATAACGATAAGTCATGCATTAGGATTACGCACATTTGTATAAAGGTGTGTAGGGCCCCATGCAATAGTGAATTGATGCATACTTAAATGTAGATGGGTATCTATCTGCATGAGTAAAATAGGTAGTATAGAGGTACGAGACACTACTTAGGTCTATGGCCACTGTGCCCGCAGTTCGCAGCTTCCACACCTCGACTTCTTGACCCAAAATACGAGGAACGCTCGAGTATAATGCCGTTATACGCACGTGGTATATCACGTACATTCCGCTCCCTCTCAGCCTGTCTTGATGTGCAGACAACGGCCGGTTGATATCAAACATGTGGCGTGTGTACATTCTCCCAGGCTTCTTCAATGAGATTCTTTTTTTTTTTCCTTTTTTTTTTTAAACGCCGTCACTTATTGCAAGGACTGGCTAGTAGTAGTAGTTGGTAACTCTGTCACCCATTGTCTTCACCTTGCATCAACGAATCACGTCACAAAGCATACTTCTGTAACAGTGCAATCAACATGTATGTTTTTATTGGCGAGGTGTTTTCCATGCTTCCTAGACCCTATTCTTGCTGAGAGGCTCGTGTCTTCTTATCTGGCCTGCTACTGCACATACGCTTGCTCGCAAAATCATTACCACCTCTGCGGTAGGTAGCATTAACCCGTCTTTTTGTGTCTGGGTGCTCCCGATCGTGGCCCGGAGTCCAGGGAGTACAAGCCGCCCGCGGAGAACACCACGATCGCGCCAACCAATGTTCCAGGAGCTAGGCGATTTCCGAACAGCCAGATGCTCAGTAGCAGACTCACCAACTTCCGAATGTTGAGCACGATAGTGACGGTCAGCGCCGACGAGACCGCTGCTAGTAGGTTGACGCCACGAATACATGCGTACTGCGTTAGCACGTTAAGCGCCAAGAAGACGACCTGGCTGGGTATGTGGATTTCCTTCAGACTGTCGCGGATCGAGTTAGGCATATTGGCAGGCAGCGCAAGCTGTTCTACGTATGCCGGCAGAGTCAACGGCGGGCTGTTGGCAAGTCTCATAAATTGCCGGTAAAGCGAAGTGCTGAAGGGTAGGAACAAAGGCAGCGAGAGCAGATGGGAGTAGAATAGATTTTCCTTCCAATGGCCGCCATACTTTTTGTACGTTTCCTCAGTATAGAGTCCCATGACGGCCGAGAGGGATTGCGCAACAAATAGTATAATGAGCCCTCTGCTGAAGGTCGAAGACGATTCACTAGTCTCATCTGTCGGCTTGCCCTGAAGCTCAAGTTAGCCAGCATTGCACAGGGGTTTCTAGATTTTGGACAAGACCGTCGTCATACCTTGGACTGTGCATCCGACCAGGCAGCTGTGATTACGCCAGTGGTCAAGAGAAGTACGGCGACCACTTGAATTCGTGAGTACTTCTTGCCCCACAGACTTCCAGCAATCATGGTAGTAATGCTGCCGCCGGATCTGAGGATAATGTGAACGGGCACAGATATGTCGTAGCTAAAGGCATGATTGTTGAGCACATTGATGCCGAAGAATAGGACGATATTGATGAGCCAGCGGCGGATCGGGACCTTGTTTGGCGCAATGAAGAACGGCGGGCGTGAGCTGTCGAACTGAGAGACGTAGCCGGTGATGGCAACAAAGAGGAATTGGACGAATGTGAGAAGAGTTCCTATGATTTTTTCCGTGCATAAGCGCATGTCACCCCCACGAAGCAATGCTTTAGACAGCTTATAGGTAATATTGCGTACCACTAGCAGGCTCGACCCTGTGGTTATGACTAGTGTCAGCTTGATGTTCTTGCTCGTGAATGGTACAGCCTCGCGCGTAGTCGAGGCCGCAAAGGCTTGCTCACTTGATAATTGCTTCGAGAGCAAATACCTGCATAGTCCCACATCAGCCCATCTTGTTACTGCCTAGGTATGTATGTATATAGGAAGGTAGGTGGTAGTAGGTAGGTGATGATACGGCCCGGTGACTGGACTGGACCAACCAAAGAAAGGTACGGCAGGAATTACTCACATTGGAACAGCAACCCCCAAAGATGAGACTCAGCATGGCCCCAACGGCCAGCCACTGAGGAATCGTCTCAATGAAGATGCGGCCAGCGAGGCCCACGAGTTTGGAATAGGCGGGTCGCTGGTCGGTGATGCCGTACATCTGGGCCTTTTCGAGCGAAGGCCCAGCATTAATCACCTTTGGGGTCACTGGGTCGCCATTCTTCTGAACGGCATGCGTCTCTCGCAGGGTCTGGCGTCGCCTCGCCGTCGATCGGGAAGTCATGGAGGTTGACCGAGTATCGTAACGAGTGTGGGCGTGTCAGAGTGCAACTTTTTGTAAATCTGCTGCTCGACTGCTAGCTGGCCGGACAGGCCGGGGATAGTATAACCTGCTGTGGCTGTACTATGCACAGAGGACACTGGAGCAATGGGACAGGCCCGAGCAGCGTGGTGTTGAACGAAACGGGAGGGAGAAAGATGTCGCGTGTTTGTCGGCGCTGGCGAAAAGAAAAGAAAAGTGGCAAGACGAAAGAGAAGGTAGGTTGAACGTATGTACGTAGGTAAGTACCAGACACTTTTAGGTAGGCACGTAGTGGGGAGAGCTACATGTACGGCACCTGTAGGGGAGCAGCTGAGAGGTACCTACCTACCTTAACGTTGTCAAATTGTAGCAAGAAAAACAAGAGCAGAATTCAGATTTCAATATGCAATCAAGATGATAAATTGACGGTGAATTCTCTCGCCTTTCTACACGCCTTTACTTTTGCACGCATTGCTGTACAACGTCGTGTCGTTTTGTCTGGTAGCTGGCCCGGGATTGTTCTTTTGCACTCTTCATCGATAGCGCCTTGTAGGTACCTCGAGGCTGTATTTATTCACATAACTTGAAGCATTTGCACTACACACTTCCTAGTTCTTACTAACTTATCGATGCTTTCGGTTTATAATTTCAACAACTCATCTTTTTGATGTAGTTACAGGACAAACCCTTTGAAGACAGTCCCGTCTTGTCCTGGACCAAGAAGGGAGAGAAAAAAACAAAACAAAAGGTCAACTACTTTGGACAACTGGAACTGGCCGTGTCATAGAAGCGAGCTCCGGTACTCACGTGCAACCGCTCTAACAAGTGGGCTTCAATTGGATCGGGAACTCAAGATCCAGCGTCACCGCTGCTTGTTAAGGGTCAAATAAGCTTTTTTTCCGCCGCCATTGGACTAATAACATTAAACCTAGGTCTAGATAAATTCAGTCCTTGATCGACCGTAGTCAATCTGCATCATGGCAAATCGATTTGCAAATCCATCCAACTCTTGCCTGAACATAAATTACAGCCGAGCTTCTGAAAATGATCAACCACCTGGCCTCCTCTTGCTTACAACAAAAATGGCTACCTAGGTACATAACGTATATCACTTTTGGCCAGGTGGCCCCCAAACATGTCAATCCTATTTGGCAACCCGACCCGGCCCAAAAAGAAGCCTTGTCATTCGTTCCCTAAACCTTCCACGCCTTTACCTACCTGAGGTACATTAAGGTAGGCATCCCACAAGTGCCGGGGCCTATCTCGATCGAGGACCCCTGGGCCACAGCTCGAGCTCGTCGGCCCGCTGCTCCTGGTAGAAGGGCTTGATGGAGGAGTGGATGTCCAGTAATGCGATTGGCTGGTTTCGTCCAAAGTACATCTCCAACCGCTTGGTGAACTCCCCCCCCC
>NW_006917091.1:2011497-2034069 GCF_000516985.1 Pestalotiopsis fici W106-1 | reverse complement strand
TGANACCCCCCCCCCCCCCCCCCCTTTTGGNGACTGATATGTATAATACTGTACGTACAGTGATCGCAGCAGGCATGTATGTAGTGTGCACGATACCTACTTTATATGTTCCCTATATTACTTACAGGATCCCGCCATACGAATGTGAACCGGCTCTGTGTTCTGGTTTTCAGCTCCTAGTTTATGATGATGAAGGTTCGGGTCGTAAACTCAAGGACTGGTAATATGTATTTACATGCTCAAATGCCTGTAGATATTGGCTCCCTCATACAAATTATGTATGCACCATAGAAAGACGGATTGATATCTAGAGTCAACCCTCGAGTGGAAACAAGAGGCTCCAAAGTTGCCCGACTACGTAGGTACATACCCAATCCGGCGACTCATCAATCTAAACAGGTCGACCTGGAATGATACGTGGATTTCTGGGAAAGAAAGGTTATCGGTTTCTAATAATAACGACGTCGCAACTTTGTTAATAGCCCGTGGTGGCACTGTGAGCAAATAAATGGTGCCGTTTTTTTTTAATGTATAAAATTTTACGAATTTGCTTTCCTTAATTATGGTCATCTCTGAGGCGCCTTGAGTCTGTATGTAATATCTATGCCATTCGTGATGCGACTGCCGCTTGCGTCCTCCCTTTGCCAGCCGCGCAAGTACCAGAGACACGACTTTGACCGCAGACGTGACCGAATGATCGACCCACGACTCTCCCGTGAAGCCTCTGCTGCCATCCGGTAGCTTCAAAGAATGTCTCTAGTCTTCTGTGCGCGTTCAGTACCGCATAACCACGATGACGCCCACGTTGCCGTCAGCCATGGCTGTGACATATGCAGTCGTTATAGTCTAGAGACAGCTGATTGTTTCCCACGCCAATCTCAGTTCTTCCAAGCACGCTTCAGGAGGCCCCCATTGACACCACAGCAGGACTCCTGATCGTAGGCCTCAGACCCAGAGTCACTTTCCCCTTTCCCCAGTAGTCCAGTCCCCTGGCAGGCTTCCACTTCAGAAGTCATCGGAGAAAGCGGCAATATGTTGATAGTCCTGCTGACCTCTACAGTGCCGAAAAGACAAAGAGCTACCATCTGTTAGCAAAGAGCCAATTACAGTCTACAGCAGAAATAATCGTTACTCACGTTGTTTGTAGCAGCAATGGCGATGCTGTCCTCGTAAGGGTGCCAGCTCATGTGCAGTATCTTCTTGTTAAAATCGATCTGGTCGGCGTCCGTCTCCTTACGCATCCGCTGCCCTTGACCAGCTCCGGCGGGGCTGCCAGCACGGGATCCGCCCTTCTTGCCGCCGTTTGTTGCAGGATTGCCTGACGAGTTGATCGGTGTTGCCACGCCTACCTTCTTTGCCTTGAATGCGGACTTGTCGGCTTGCAGCACGACTTCCGTCTCCTTTTCGGGGTCCGACGGGTAGATCATGAAGTTGTTGTTGTAACTACCCGTCATCACGTTCTTGGCATCTCCAGAGAAGACGACTTCAAATTTGTCGAAGATACTATCGTTCTCATATGTGTCACAAAGCCTAGGCCTAAGATGCTCGTGGATGGGAATGGTTTTGACTGGCTGGCGCTCCATATTGACGTCCCAGATCTTGACCGTCAGATAGTCGCGTGACAGGATATACCGGCCATCGTGAGAAAAGCGGACGTCGGAAATCGACGATATGATCTCGGAGAAGAAGGACCTTGACGAAGGATCCTCCTCTTGCTCGAACACTGTCAAGTACGAAATCGATTAGTTCACCGCCGTCCATTGTTGCAAAGGGAAACATACTTTTGGCGTGTTGATCGCAAAGGGCGCTTTCGCGCATGTCTGCGAGCTTGATTGTGCCTTTGGAGCTGGCGTACATGAACCAGTTGCAACTCATTGGGTGAAACTCTGCTGCCGTGATGACCTCGGTCAGCTCCTCCATATTTGCCGGTTTGATGTCCACAATGTTGAAGCTCTGATCCTGGATGTTCAAGTTCCACAGGTTGATCCTCAGATCATCACTGCTGATGAAGGTCTCGCCGTCGCTGTTCACCGAGATGCTGTTGATATGGTAGGCGTGGGCATTGGCATACGTGCGCCGAGGAACGGCTGCCACGACGGTATCGTGGTGTGTCAGACGAGGGAGCTTCAAGTCAATGGGAGACTTGAAATGGGATGCATTGGGGCTGACCCTTGGTGCACCTCCCCCGACTCCCATCGCGTTTCCAGGCGTCAGATCATGAGACAAATTGTTCTCCGCCACAACCTTGAGCGACTTTTCGAATACCTTCCACAGCTTGATCGTCTTGTCATTTGTGGACAGCAGATAATGTGAAGCATTCTGCCGACGGCACCATTTGATCTTGTTGATCTTCTCCTCGATTTCCAGTGACTTTAGATAGTCGAACTCTGGCTCGTGCGATTGGAACTCGGTGTGGAACTTGTATTCGCAAGTTTTTTTCTGCCATCTGTCAGCCATTTCCCACAAGCCCTGCCGATGTTGATATTTGTGCAACTAACCGTCTCATTTCTCTCAAATAGCACGACACGACCGCCCTTGTCTCCGGTGGCGAGGTAATTACCCGTGTGGTCAAATTCCACAGTCGAGATAATGTCCGCTGAGGAGGCTCTGGGTTAGCTGGCTATACTGGCAGATGAAGGGTTTTGAGTCTGTGTGAGAAGAACACGGCCAAGCGGAAGCCGAGGTGTGAAATGCACATGGCATGTCACGACCTTGGCCCAACCAATGCGCCGTCAGATGCGGCATACCTTCTGTGATGTCCTCCACATCGCCCTTGTCACCAAAACACCTGGGGAGGAGAGAGGATCAGTATCATAGCGGGTAAGCGGCGAGACGGAGGTAGCGGAAGCTGACTTACTGGGTGAACTTCCACGTGGGAGAGTTCGAGTCTACATCCACCATGGTCGTGGCTATGGCTGGGGTAGATTGGTTGCTGGTCTTGGGATGCGAGCGATCGGGTCTTGGTGGTGGAAGGTGGGTAAGCTGAGCAAGAAGTGGAAGCTTTCTTGTCGGGTCGTCACGCGGGGCGAGCTGATGTCGGTCAAGAGTCAAAACCAAAAGATGCGAGCGGGAGTGAGGCACGACGGCGGGCTGATCGAGGAGTTGGTTAGCAATATGGCGGCAAGATGGACGATACGGCGGCGCGGGTGGTGGGATGCAGAAAGCTGGAGGATGTTGTTGGTCGGGGCGTGGTGCGAGGATCCGATGTCGTATGTGGTGAAGTTGGTGGTGAGGTGGATCTAGGTACTCTGTTTGGTTTGGCGGGTACAGTGGGTGGTGCTCAGCAAGTGCGGCTGCGTTGGGTGCCGTGTCAGTTCAAGTCCAGGTAGGTAGGTAGGCAACGTAGGTAGGTTAGGTAGGTAGGTAGGTAGGTGGACAGCACTAGGTGGGCGGTAGGTACCTGGTAGGTCAACGTACCTAGTGCAGGTGAGGCAAAGTCAGGGTAATTGATGGATGTAGATTAGGTGGACGAGAGGGTGGAATAGGCAGGTTTGAGTAGAGTAGGGCACTTGAAATAAGTGAATTATTATGGTTACCTGAGCTGCAGACTTGGTCTGCCTGCTTGCCAATGGATTAGTCTTTCTTTCTCTTTCTTTTCGCTTTCTCTCCCACACACACCTTCTGGCTGTGTACAGGGGGTTTTAAGGTAGGTTTGGTTTAGCAGAGTCAGTGAGAGGCAAAAGACGCAGTACTCCCTTTTGTGGTGGAGAGAGTAGAAGAGAGGGACAAGCTGAAGCTCCTCCTCTTTTGGGGGGATAAGAGGGGGAAAATGGCTGCCCAATACGAAAGTGCAGCTCAAAACGGTTGACTAAGATGGCTTACACACTCGCTGGCTTGCTTGCTTTGGCCAAATGGGCGTCAGTAAAAACCTTCAGCGCTTGAGTAGAGTCTGGTTAGGTAAGTCGTCGTTTTCCAACATTTGCTATGTTTCCAATGTGTATTGTGGCGTGAAGACACGATTTTCTTGTGCAAGATAGCGGAATCACAAACAAAGACGTGCAGATTTCTTGCTGTCCGGATTGAGTAGGTACTAGAGAGCGATAGCTAGCTCTCTACCTAATGTACTATTGTACGAAGTAGACCAGTCACCACACAGCAATAACTGCTGGGCCTTCCGCGCCCAGAACCCGTACATACATACATCAAATGTAGGTAGGTATCCATTGTGCTAGAATAAATACTGGAGCCCGCGGGGTTTTGGAGGTGTAGGCAAATTCTTCAAATTTATGTAGTGTAAGCCAATTAGCAGCATGTGCATTGTACATAATAGCTGGGTGGATGATATCGACATTCACCTGTACTGATCAATTACCTGGGTAGGCCTCGATACACACAACTTGACCTTCATGCGTTTGACGCGCTGCTAGGGGGAGAACAAGATACGCTACATACCTGCGGTAGAGAGTACAGCGCATTGAACACGGGACGGTTATATTACTAGGTATATATTACAGTACTACACAGCACCTCTACTTTAGTATAGCTACGCAATACGGAGTGATTCCGACTTTCTTTCGTCCACCCGCTGAAGGATCTCGCCGCCAAATATCATGTATCACAGTAATTGTACAAACCAGAACGTAGCATTCACCATGGAGCTCAAAAAACCACTACTCCCTGGAACAAATCACACAAGCTGTCTGCCGATGCCATATCCATGCACAGCGATATTTCGTAAATACCTAGGTATATGGATGTACGTCGGTAAGTACGAAGTATATACAAGCCGACTGGAGGAAGGTCGACCTAGTGCTTTCCAGATCAGACCAGGCCTTTGTCCTTCTCCATGTCTGCCCGAAGACATCTATCTGTCTGTTGGGTAGAGCCAAGATCTACGCTACCTACATTCGAATTGACGAGACTGTCGTCAGTGCAGTCCTAAAACGAAACTCTTTTTTCTTTCTTTTTCAAGCACGCTGCCATGGCCCATCACACCGTGTTGGTTATTAGAGCGAGCCGGTCCGATAGAGGGGCTTTGCTCTTCCGTGGGAAGCTCTGGAGGGCGACGATTCGAATTACACTACCTCGCCTTGGGGGGGGCTAATTCCGCTTCACATTTTGGGAAAGAGGAAATGACATAACCACCTATTAAAAGGTGGGGTTTCAGTCACCATGATTCTCAAACCTTGGAAGCCACCCAGGTGAACTACTCACCTACGTCTTGTGCTTCGTCGAAATATTTGTGTCCAGTTTCCAATATTCCTTTGCATGCAAAGGTTGATGGTGGTTCTCGAACTCCAGGTATACTTAAACCCTTCGTGCTGGATATATCCTTTGTATTTCACTAGAGGTTCCAGATTGTGCTTGAAGTTCTTCGAGCTTTGTTTGTCCTTTAAACGCGGTTGTAATCGAGTTATCCTCTTAAACCTCCCTCAATCGCTTTGTGTGCCGACAGCAGACTCGGTCACTTTTGACTCTCCTTTAATAAGCAATGCTCTTGTTTCAACTCGCTTGACTCGTCAGATGCGGAATGGTCCCCCCATATAATGTTGTACGAAGAGCCCATGGCTGCCAATTGGAATTGTATATAGGTCAAGAAAATTAGAGACATACACCACATGCACCTTGCACTGTCTCACGCACTTTGTCTTGTTGTTCAAAGCCCGGAAGAAAATGTTCCAGCAGTGAACAACAATTATTGGACATGTTGTCATCATCGCTAAAGCTTCCCGGGGGGATGCTTACACAATACTGAATTCATAGTACTTTGTAGGAAGTATATCGTACATAGCTGAATATTGCACAGTCACAGACAGGTGGTTTATCCCAATGCTTGCACTGATTTGGCCAGATAACCGGGGTTCTAAAATAACCCCACGGTACCTTGATCATCCATCACATTCCTCTATTGAATCACATGTTACAATACTTCTACCTAGGTATCTTGGTCTCGAGCCTTCGCCATCAAGAAACGAAACAAAACGTCTTGAACAGTGGGCATCGAAATGTGCTTTTGCGTTTCAATTATATCTACTATCTCCCTCTGTTATATATAATTTCAACTAAAGTATGCCCTAAAGTTTGCAGCATCAAATGCTTTCCTCATTGAGGACCACAATCACGAGCAGCATGAGGCAGACAGGATGTGAGCTTCCGAGGTTACCCGGGCCGTGGCAATTAGGTAGGTATGTACTATGTAGGTACCGACGCCGCTTTGGCGGACGGTGCAACACTTTTTGACCACGCCCGATCTTCTTCAAAGTTTGTCGCATCCCTATTCTGTCATCTTTATTTACTTTGCGTATAAACATCACTCCGTACATGATTTCCAACTTGAAGACCACTGCTGGTTGTTGCAGGCAATCTTCGAAATAGACAATCTGCTGTGAGCATAAATTGAGACAATATGAAAGGTAGCGAGCCAGACAAGTCCCAACCGGCTGACCAGGTTCACGACGGCCATGAACAAAAAGGAAAGGCAAAAGAGGCACCTACCTGCAATTCTAGTGCACAAAATGATCAAGCCAATGTTGGCGGATCTGTCGAGAAGGTGCAACCTACAGACGCATCAATCTTGTCACGGTTCACAACTTCAACTCTGGCATTGGGGAGCAGCCTCTTGACTACGCCAGACATTGGTGCTCTAGGGAGTCCTACGATCAAAGCAGGGCCTGCTTCCAACACAGGGCTTGGTACAGCTTTGGGGGAAACATCGAACTCGAAGCGACAAACGAGTGCAAGTTCTGGGGACAGCATACGATCAGCGCAAGTTCAGGGCCACATTCAGCGTGAAGAGGCCGCATTTGCACAATTTCTTGACGGCGTGGATTCGTCTGCCGTATCAGAAAATGTGCCAGAGAATGTGCCTAACAGACTCGTGTGCGATTCCCTAAATCGTGAGGGGACGGTTTTCCAGTCACAGTCGGACGCCAGCCATCGGCTCGCAGATAGCGATGGCCTCGAGGTTGTGAAGCTGCTAGATGCCGGTTATGATGAAGTAATGCTCATGGATCCAGTAATTCCCCTCTCGAAGCCACAGGAATTGCGCCTGAAGCAGGCGCTCTTTGGAGAAGGCAGCAACGCGGATGAGGCCGGCAAGCAAGCGTCAGATTGGTCCAATATACTCAATTTTGTCCCCGAGTATATAT
Source organism: Pestalotiopsis fici W106-1 (assembly GCF_000516985.1). NCBI lineage: Eukaryota > Fungi > Ascomycota > Sordariomycetes > Amphisphaeriales > Sporocadaceae > Pestalotiopsis > Pestalotiopsis fici. Next base: position 2,026,981 of record NW_006917091.1, on the reverse strand, counting down.
CCAATGGCTCATCGGGTTGGGGATACAATGAGCTGTCAGGGCACCTAGGCACATCGGACACGTTGGAAGCAAGCGAAATCTGGGCAGACCAGTGGGGCGATGTCCTGTCTCGATACACCGACGAGGTCTGGGGAGATCTCGGGTCGTTGGTGCAGGAGGCCAGAGAGGAGGCGCGGAAAATCCAAAAGCACGAAGGTGACTCAGGTCCATCTGAGACCAAGGCCCTCATGAGGTTGCGGCAGATATTGTCACATATTCGCGATAATAGATAAGGAAAATCAAGCAAACATATCTAGCAGCTACACTTGTATGGCTTGTTGTCACGCCGAGTTGGGGGAGAAGAAAAAAATACCTCATGGATAGCATATCTGGATCGCAAAAATCCACTCAGAAATAGGGGCATCGTTGAGTGTTGAGTCTGTCAAACTCGACAATCTACAGACTGACCTGAATCCTGACACCTCGAGAGCAAGAGCTACTGCTGCAGGTATGAGTTGTACTCGTCGCAGGAGAGGCGGTCAGCAGAGCGGGGGTTCCTGTCGTTGTGCTGGCGACACATCTCTCGCAACTCGGAGACGCGCTGCAATTTGTCAAAGTCTCTTGATATGAACGGTGGTGGTGGTGGTGGTAGTAGTAGTAGGTAGATAGAATTTCGAGCGAGGCAAGACAGCCTTTCTCGTCACAATTGTAGAGAATGGTACAGGAATTGCATCCAGATACTATAGTCGACAAGGTAGGCAAGCCACCAATTAGAGCACAGCTGATTGCATAAGCGAGAGCTTTGAATGACTGGCGCCCAGAGTCATTGCAAATGTGGTCAAACAGGCATGTGCGTTGTTTCTAGAAAATACATACACATGACTGAGAACCCAGTACGCACCCTGTACCTACTACACTTGCAGAGTACATGCTGAAGCTACATGCACATGACGCGCGCACATGTAACTCGCGACTTTGTTCATGCGACTCGATACACACAACATACGCACCCTTTTGTAAAAGTACTCATGTACGTATATTCCGCGTCCTGTAGATTGGATACATTTGATTCATGGCAGCGATTGAGAGCATATATTCCGATTCCCCTGCGACCCTAGAAGCTTACCGTTTCGGATCAAGCGTGGTGCGCATTTCCATGGCACAATGGTTCAAGCGTGAAAAGGTGAGGTAAAGAGATGGCAAATCCATGGAAGGAAAGGCGCTCCCTCTAGTGCAATGTACACAGATGGCACTGAATAGATGAATATTGTATAATTTATATACGTTTGATGCAAGGCAGGTAGCAGTGTACGAGGATAACAAATACAATGTCATGCATGATGGATGTGAAATTAGTGCATCGCTCTGAGGCTCTTACACCCAGCGTCTTTGGGTGGAGTTCGGCGCATGAAAATGGGCATTTTATTTTGTCGAGTGCAGCCAAGCAGCGTACCAGGAAAGCAAATAACGTGCGCCAGATCACGTTTCTGTTTTTTTTTTTCCCTCCTTCCCCTTCCCTTTCTTTTCTTTTAACGTAACAATTCACGCTCCTATATTGATTCTTCTCTCGTTTTCAGTCTCGTGAACCCCGCGTTCTCGACATCGCCTGGCCACGCAAAGTCAATAGGCAAGCCTGGGCCTTGTTGTGTTAACGAATACCGAAAAACCGGTTCCTGGAGTCTGGCGTGTCCGGGGGGGTGGCCCAGTTTATTAGAAGAGCCGGCAAAGGAGGGAGAAAAAAAAAACAGCCAGTCCAGCCCGGCCGTCCAGCGCCAGCCCAGCGCCAACGAGGCGCCGCGCGAAGCTTTGAGTTGTTCTGCAACCAATCTGCAGCTACTACTCGACCTACCTGCCTTACTTATTGCACAGGTTTGACTGCAACGTGCGTCACCTCCCGCAAAGGCAGTTCGCTTCTCGCAAAATCTGAGCCTCGACTCTTGTCTTCACCCAAAACCAAAGGACTAAAAAAAAAAAAAAAAAAAGAAAGGAAAGAAACCCCTCTCGAGCCTATCAACACAACTCAGAGACACGACCTCGGTCTGTGTCAATACGCCCACCATGGCAGCTCTTGGGGACGATTTGCTTCGCATTGTGAACCAACTGCAGGACTTGGTTTTCAACACCATTGGCACTGATAGCCTGGATCTTCCTCAGATTGTACGTTACATCTCCCATACTAGGCAAGGACGAGGGCAAAGAAGGGAAGGGGGAACCGTCACGGCCCCTACCTAGCAAGCCCTTCACCTTCGTCGCAATGAATTAGCACTCACCATTCACACTCTAGGTTGTCGTCGGCTCGCAATCGGCCGGAAAGTCATCTGTTCTAGAGAACATCGTTGGGCGCGATTTTCTGCCGCGCGGTAGTGGCATTGTGACCCGCCGTCCTTTGATCCTCCAGCTCATCAACGTTGAGGATGACGAGACCGCGCCAGAGGTGAACGAGGCCTACAGGAACCCCACCCAAGCCAGACGCTCCGAATGGGCAGAGTTTCACCACATTCCAAGCCGACGCTTCACCGACTTTGGCGATGTCAAGCGCGAGATCGAGAACGAGACGAATCGAGTCGCCGGTAGTAACAAGGGCATTGTCAGGCAACCAATCAACCTCAAAATCTTCTCTCCCCATGTCTTGAACCTGACCTTGGTGGATCTACCAGGTCTGACAAAAGTTCCTATCGGCGACCAGCCTGCAGACATTGAAAAGCAGACACGCACTCTCATCTCCGAATTCATTGCCAAACCCAACAGCATCATTCTCGCCGTGTCCCCAGCCAATGTTGACCTTGTCAACTCGGAAGCTCTAAAGCTTGCAAGGCATGTCGATCCTTTGGGTCGCAGAACCGTCGGTGTTCTCACCAAGGTCGATCTGATGGACCATGGAACTAATGCCCTGGACATCCTCTCGGGCCGTGTCTATCCTCTCAAGCTGGGCTTCATCGGCGTCGTAAACAGATCACAGCAAGATATCCAGGGGAACAAACCCATGGACGAAGCTCTCAAGGCAGAAAACGAATTCTTCAAACATCACCCTGCCTATCGCAACATCGCCAACCGATGTGGCACCCAGTTCTTGGCAAAGACGCTGAATCAAACCCTCATGGTCCATATCCGCGAACGACTTCCCGATATTAAGGCTCGTCTCAACACCCTAATGGGCCAGACGCAGCAAGAACTAGCAAGTTACGGGGACAACCAATTCAGCGGCAAAGAACACCGTGGCTCCATGATTCTGCAGCAAATGACTAAATTCGCATCTTCGTTCATTTCCTCCATCGATGGTACATCGAGCGAAATCTCTACCAAGCAACTATCCGGAGGTGCCCGTATCTACTATATTTTCAACTCAGTCTTTGGCAGCTCTCTCGAGTCCATCGATCCAACCTCGAATCTATCGGCGCTTGATATCAGAACCGCTATCCGGAACTCAACTGGTCCACGCCCGAGTCTTTTTGTCCCTGAGATGGCTTTCGATCTGCTTGTGAAGCCGCAAATCAAGATGCTCGAGGGGCCCAGTCAGCGATGCGTCGAGCTTGTCTATGAAGAACTGATCAAAATTTGCCACACGTGTGGCTCAAACGAACTTTCGCGGTTCCCTAGGTTGCAAGCCAAGCTGATAGAGGTCGTCTCGGATCTGTTGCGGGAGCGCCTAGGGCCAGCATCGTCCTACGTTGAGTCCCTAATCTCTATCCAGCGGGCTTACATCAACACCAATCACCCCAACTTCCTCGGCGCCGCAGCAGCAATGAGCCATGTTGTCACCAACAAGCAAGAACGCGAGAGGAAGAAGCTCATTGAAGAGGAGAGAGCCCGACGGGAAAAGCGCCGTCTGAAGGAGCTCGGTGCCAACGGCACAGAGACCCCGGAGGACGACGAGGACGCTGCCACCGAAAAGGGAGACACTATCAACTCTCGCAAGTTGGTCGGCAAGGCCGGACGCAGTATGTCGCCCGCAATACGGGAAAATGGTGCGGGGGCACTGGCGGCTGCAGTGAATGGTCGATCAGCATCTCCGGCCAGGCTCGCGGGTGGTGCACGGGACAGCTTCCTAACCTATTTTTTCGGCAAAGATGGCGCCCCGCAGCAACCTGGTGGTGCTGGTACGCCTGGCGCCTTGCCACGTCATGTAAGCCAATCCCAAGAGCCTACTTTCAGCCAGAGTATAAGGAGAGTGGAAGAAAAGGCTACCCATCGCCCGGCTTTGTCATCCTCCTTGGTTCGTGACGAGGAGGTCCAGAGGACTACTGAGTTTGGTTTTGGAACAGCTGTAAGTTGCTACTCTGAAATCGACAATAAGCCGTGTGGACGAGCTAACATATCATCCGAGGGACAGGACGTTGAGCCAGCGCTGACAGAGCGCGAGGCCATGGAGACGGAGCTCATTCGCGCTCTTATCTCCTCTTACTTCAACATTGTCCGCGAGACTATTGCAGACCAGGTACCCAAGGCTGTTATGCACCTCCTTGTCAACCACAGCAAAGATGTGGTGCAGAACAGGCTCGTTAGTGAGTTGTACAAGGAAGCCCTCTTCGAAGAGCTGCTCTATGAAGACGATGGCGTTAAGAAGGAGCGCGAAAAGTGCGAGAAGTTGCTGCAAACCTATCGCGAAGCAGCTAAGATCATCGGCGAGGTGTTATGATAGACACAATCTTGTACTAGAAAGCCTGGCGTGCGCCTATCGGCGTCGCCTGGGCACTGAACACGAAACCAGACTCGTGTTCCTGTTGGGAACCTTGCATCTTGTACGAGTAAGTAGCGGGACGGACAAGTGGTCGTGTTAGTATACGCCGAGCCTCTGTTCGGTCCTGGAGATAGGGTCACGACTCGCCCTGGAGCGACGAACGGGCTGGCATTGTAACACATTTGTACATAAAAATGGGCACATGCTACTCATCACGACTTCAATATGTTAAAAAAAAAAGTATGACCTGTTTGGGATACATGAATCTCAATTCCACACTGCATTAGGTTTTCACGCTTGATAAGACGATGGGTTTATGTATGCCATCATGACTATGCCTATAAGCAAAGTCCATCAACTGGCGAGCGCATGTTGCTTGGAGATTGCGATGGCAATGTAAAGGGAACAGTGGTAGACACTTCTCTACCGAGACACAATTTTTTAGGTCAAAGGCGGAAGAGTGGGGGAACCATCCAACTGCGACATAGGCCTGAGATTTCAATGCTGTATTCTTGCTTCTTCTATTGGAAATATATCTAGAATGGCGGCTCGGGTATCATCGTTGTGGTGCCGCCTAACCCCTCTGCTGGGGCTGATCTTCGTTATTGATGACTGCTATTTTCGGGGGGAAATCGCTGAGGAAGGAGTACTTCAGATCGACGTTTTCTCCAGAGACTTGGCCAACGCATCCACTTCGGGGTCTTTGAGCTGAACAGTAGGCTCCTCTTGAGCCTCTTCCGCCTCCTTGATAAGCTTCTCGGCTCTCTCCTTGGGTTCAATGTCCTCCTCCTCCTCCTCCTCCTCCTCCTCTTCTTCTTCCTCCTCCTCGTCTGAATCAACTTCCTCAAGCTCATCCAATTCGTCCAGTCCCCAAGCGTCCTCATCCACAACCTCTCCGCCGAATTTCTCTTTGCGATCCTCTAGCAAGGCTCGCAGAGCCAGGATAGACTCGTCTTCTTCTTCAAATTTGTTTCCGTTGAGCTCAATCTTCTTCAAACCAGGCAGACCATCTTTTGCGGCTTCCGCAAAGCCCTTTACTCCCAGTGCGGCAATCTCGTTATACTGCAGGCGCAAGATTTCAAGCTTCGGGTTCTTTCCCTTGGCAAGGGCAGCAGCAAGCGCAATACCACCCTTGGTGCCCAGAAGGGAATCACCCACGCCGAGTTCTTGGATCTCAGACCAAAGAGACACAACCTTGGCCAGAGCCTTGGCACCGGTACGAGTAAAAGTGTTATCTTGAAGATCAAGGACTCTGAGGCTGCGGGCGTGGTTCAAGCCCTGGCTAAGCAGATGGATAATTCCCTCTTGTCGAATGCCGTTCTGGACCATCTTGATCTCCTTGACATTGCTGTGTAGGCTGAAGGTCTTGGCCCAAGCGGTCATGCTACCGTTTTCCAGGCGATTGCGGCCGCAGATGACTGTCTCGAGGTCGGGCACATCTTGGCCGGCCTTGCGAGCCTGCTCCTTCTTTGCGTGCAGCTCAGACAGTGCGTCGGCGATCAAGATACCGGCGTGAGGCCCCAGACCGTTGTTGTTGAGGTAAAGGTGCTGCAAAGGCACGTGGCTGGCGAGAAATGCGACCAAGGGAGCCTGGGTGTTCAAGCCGAAGGCGTTGTCGTTGAGGTTTATGGTTCGAAGATTGGGCAGATTGAGGATGGACGTGAGCAGGGATGACAAGGCATCAGGGATCTCGCTCAGTAATCTGCCAGTGAAGATGTCGGCGAGGTTTGCAACCTATATGAACGCCCGAAATGTTAGAATCAGAAGCAGGGAAGGAGAATGACAAGTTGCATGAATGGCGATAACTTACCTTGAGCGACTTCTTGGTTGACAAGACCTCGCCAAGAAGCTGGCAAGCACCGACGCCCAGCGTGTTTCCAAGCAACCTGACCTCCTCGACATCGTCCATGGCGCGAAGGTCAGCAATATGCGCCTCCAGATCCTGAGCGGTGTCGAGCTTCAGGCCTTTGCCCTCGAGGGTGAAAAGCTTTTGGGGAGCCATGCTTTCGGAGTAATGCACAGAAAGAAGAAGTCTTGGTGACTTGGTCAGCTGAGAGGAAGGTGATGATTGAGATGCACGAGACGCACGATGAAGCAGCTGCGGGGCGGCGAGACGCAGGATAATGCAAGAAAGAAGGGAAAAAGAAAACAAGCGAAAAAAAAAAAAATCAGAGGCGCGTTTTTGCGTGGCTCTAGAAGAGTCGGGGCCTTTTAAGAGGTAGTGGTGTGTTGAAGTATGTATGTAGTGTACCTACCTAATCAATCATGCAGTGTATTTTGCGACAATAGTAGCAGCCTGAAATTTGACTGGGCTCTTTGAAGGGTCTGACACTGATGAGAAGAACCCTTTGGCGGGGGAGGGGCAACAACCATGGCAACTGACTGACTGACCTCAAGGCTTGGTGAAATGAGAAATGCATGTACCTCTACAAGGAGGCTACCTATGCGTTATGTAAGGTTAGGCACCTTATTCAAACATGTAGGTACCTGCTCTTTTTACAGGGGTGGCAGGTTCAGATTGGGAGCATCAGTTGACAGCTTTGACGGGAAGACTAGAACCTGCCAGACCGCCCTGCACATTTCATTAAAATCGACACAAATACAGCACGAGTCGTGACTGTGAGATACAAGACAACCATATTCAAATACACCGCCACGCATGCTACAGGTTGTGTTTCCTTATTGTGCACCTACCTGCATAAATTGGCATCTGGGTGTCTGAACTCTCTAAAGCCCAGCTGATGCAGCTGAACGCAGCTGGGGAGCACCTATAGGTTCGTCCGTGGCAATCTCCGTACTCCGCTTGATGTTCCAAGATCAGTCTGATGGACTGACTACCTGTGTACCTTCCACGCGTGGAGCGAAGCAACGGGCGCGACAAAATCCAATCCTGATAACCTCGTGCTCTTTTTGACACGCGACAGCTCCATTCATCGAACGGATTGTACAGCCGCCATTATTCTTGAAAGACTGTGATCTTTGTATACGCCCTGGGGCATTCTTTCCTGGAGGTCTTTTCATCGAAGGACTACATTAAGGTATGATCATGGTGGCTAGGCGAGTCCAGCCACAACACTCCACTTGTCGACTTACACCCGACAGAATTTCTGGACCAGACACAACCTTTTCCCTTCTGCAGACTCTTAAATCACCCAGGGCCACTGCCATAAAAATTTGGTACAATCCTCTTACACAAGTCTCTTGCTAAAAGGAAGCACTCTTCTCGGAGGAAAAGCGGTGACATCCCCCATCCATCAACACGTCTAGACATCTCGCTACTTGCAAGTGCTCAGCCCAGCAACGTACTCAACGAGAGACTACAAATTACGAGCCCATACTTGCATGACGAGTAACAGACCTGTTTTTTGACAAGTGTGGCGCGAGGCTGATTCACTTCCCAGAGGTAGAATTTGCCCAGTTTCTTTCTTTCTTCTTCTTCTTCTTCTTTGGGCCCATGAGCCGGCCTTCCGCGTATCCATAGCAGTCATGAAGAGCCTCGAGGTGAGATCGGAGTGGATCCAATCCAGTTCCCGGGAATGAAAGATTCACCTGCCAACAGCATGGCACGCCTTGCAGAATAGAAAGATGCCACCATTTTTGACGAGAGCTCCGATACAGATGTGCTCATGCCCGCATCTTCAGAAAGCTACGATACTTTTGCTGCCGATATGATTTGTAACAGTGATCATGTATCATCAGCATATGCCGATTCGAAGTCTGGGGGGTTTTGTGGGATTAGAGACGTCGGTATCAGAAAACGCAAATCCCCCATGGATGAGCTCAAGAACTGTTCTTCCGCTGAGTTGTCGAAGAAGGCCAAAAGGAGTGAGGAACGGCTTTCTAGGACTGGCGAGTCACAGCGATTGCCTGCCGACAAGCTTTTGCTTCAGGTAGAAATATGGCAGCATATCCTAGCCTTCATTCCGCCTTAGGACATGGGAAGATATATATATGGCGCTGCAAAACCTAAACTGCCACAATATTGCTCGTCAATAAGATATTCCGATCCTCCCTGGATCCCGCCTTTGCACTACAACCACACCCTCAGCTGCCAGTCATCAATGGTCGTCTCTTGCCTTTACTAACAGATGAAATCTATCGAGCATCGAGGGGGCCGATATTGCCTCAACATGCCCGCAGCACTGGTTGACAAAACCGAACTTGACATGTGACGACTGTTGCACTGGACACACTGCTAGTTTCGTAGTAAGAAAGCACGAGAAGATCAAAAAGTGACTGACTCGTCTCGGTTCAAAACCCAGCCAGGGTAATGAAGCAGGAACGTTACTTTGGCCTTCTGCCATCAGGTCATGTGGGAATTGTCTCAACACAAAAACAATGATGGTGGCTACACTGAGGCCTCCCTTTCCTGGTAGCACTTCAGGCACAAACAGACTCCGGGACGAAGACATGCTGCTGTCATTGTCTGTATCGTCTTCTCTACTTTGCCATTTGTTTCTGTTACAGATGGTTTGCAAGCTTGCTCTGCTACCGTATTAGCAAGAGCTCGTTCACGGACGCCTAGCTCGATTACAAGAAGCACTTTCCAAGCATGTCCAAGACTTGAAACGCGAAACATTACCTGGAAATAAACAGTCTTACGTGTCAAATAATAACTGCTGTTTTCAAGATATCACGCTGGGAATGGGAAAGCGATGGCGGTTTACACCAACTACGGATGCGCAATTTTCAGCCATTCCACAGACACTCAACCCCAGCCCGAGCTCTAAGCAAATGAATGGTACAAAGGGCGCCAATGGAGAAGATTGCAAACGAAGACGGGCATTAATTGGCGCCAATGTGGCCGAGCAAAATCAACCTGCTGCGCTGCCGTCGAGCACTGCCAACAGGCCTGCAGACGACGGCCTTGGTCACGAGGGATGGACCCGAGGTTCGAAAGAGCTTTCAAAACGTCCTCCCACGGCCACCAGCAGTCGACGTACATGGTGGAAATCCCAATCTTCCTCAACAGACCATTAGGCTCGCGAGCTACTCGACACAATGGGCCGAGTCCAACGCCAACGCTGCGCGAGCACAACTTGAGAAATGGTTCAGATATCTGGCGACACTTGGCTGATCATGGCTGGGGTGGCAGGGCTCCTAACTGTATCCGAGTCTATGTATTCCTCTTCCATTTGGTGAATACTTACAGGCCACGGTTTATGGAGAGCCCTCCCCTCGTGATGTCTATTGATGGCCTGTCCAACCACAAGCAGATACGCCGAATCCGCAATTTAATGGCTTGATATGCAAAGCATGTCGCCTTGGGCTCGATCACACCGAGATGACCGAAAATGAATGCATCACATTTTCCCTCTCCCAATTGGTGAATCATTTTCAGCAAAAAACACTTGGGCCCTCCACAACATACGGGCCCGCCTTTGTTGGATTGGATTACGGACATGGATTCATCCTGGAAGTTGCCAGTCTCTCCAACTTGAAGACTGTGAAGAGCAATATCAGCAAGGAAAGAGCTCAAGGGAATGGAATAAATCCAGAAGCAATTCCGCACCATTTATGCTTACTCGATGGACTTTCCAAGGTCTCGACTGGGCCTTCTCCCGCTGCCCGTCCAAGTCAATATGAGTCTACAACTTCAATGCAAGATTCCGACAACGATCTTTTTGCGAACTTGGAGCTTGGGCTAGATAAACAGAATAACTCAACAGATCAAAAGGACCGAATGCTTAACTCGGATCTGCCCCTCGGTCTAACACATACTTGAGATCGATATAAGCCCAAGCACCGTGGTTATGCACGGCGAATATGCGAGAGGGTGCTTGCCCGTGACTTACGTGGGACTGACTACTACATCGAAAGACCGCCGAGGTGGGAGCCGCCTTCTTTGGGGCGCTATGCAAGTGTTGAACCGAGATACCACGAACAATCGATGATGTATAGGGATCACGAGCAAGTTGAGGAATTGACAAGACGGCAGGGCGGAAGACTAATTGTCTACGAAGAGGATCCTAGGGTACTTACCGGTCGTACTTCATACAATGATGACGACCCTCGAGTTCCTGCGGCGCCGTCTAGCCTGGGAGATTGGGTGATCTGGTCAAGATGATAGAAGGCGGGCGAGAAATGCGTGTCTGTTCCGTGTCAGCTACATGTGCAAGGGGTACCGATATATACTGCTAACGCTACTTTCTACCTCGCCGACTGGCGAAATTGTCAGAATAGGATACCATGTACTATCGTCAAACATCAGGGCCGCCGAAGCGTCTTCTCGCCCAGGCCGGGCCAAAATTACTATCCACCTACTGTGTAGATATTTGTCTAGTGGGATAAAGACAGAGCAGGATGAATCCAGTGAGAATATTGCGATGATGACCTAGCTAGCTTGGAACTGAATGTGTGTAGGTGTCTCCGGGCTAAACCGTTTTCAAGAACCATGTAATTGATGAAACAGCCAGGCCTCGACGATCTGACGCTTGGCCAGGGCCGCACGGGACTCGCGGGGTTCTTGTCGGCGGCCAAACATCCACTAAAGCTGTCAGGATCAAGTTGAGTGGCCTTATCAATTTCAAGGTCAACCGTCTTTCCTCAGACTATTGGGCCCAGGTGTAGTACAGAGTGCTCTGACATTCTGAATATTGTGTACTTAGGTAGTCTGCGTTCTGATTCAGATGAAGTGGGGGTATATCTATGGATGGATACGTGGTGATAGTAATAGTAATAGTGGTTGTGGTTGTTTTTATTTTTGTTCGATGCCCGCATTTCTTTCAGCAATGTATGTAGGTACAAAAGATAATGGTGGGGTAGCGGCTGGAATACTGCTTGCAGTTCATGCATTGATGCATCCCCCGCAGCACTTACTAGCGTATCTAGGTACGTATACGGGTAGCTTCTTCGGATTGGGTCTGGGAGTCGCGTCTCACGGCGCGTCGTTGTCGTAGTCGTCTTTTTCCTCTCTCTTTTTTTTTTCTTTCTTTTTTTTGGCACATCATCGTCTGACTTGAGGATAAAGAAAGTCATAATAGTCAGAGCACCTGCTATTTATACGATTTCAAAACTAGTGTAATGGATGTTGGGAATTGACTAGTGGGTATGTATGTTCGCAGTACTACATATGTATAGTGGATAAGCTGTTGTCAACATTCTGTATGCCTAATGGCACTATGGTAGGAAGGCAGCGTTGAATGGTCTCAGCTTTCGGCCAGCATCCATCCTTGTCTCACCTTGATTTGGAGATGTCCCCGAAATCATCTGCCTGGGCCATTTATTTAGTGGTAGACTTTCTTCCTCTCGTGCTATATATGCACTATGTATCTAGGGTTTGGTGTGATGGGTCCAATGGTCCTGGATTATTGATGATGTACATACGTATAGCATGAAGTAAATATGTACACCTTTGTATTATAAGAAGACACGAACAGAAGAAGACAAGAGATGGGAGAAGGAAAAAGAAAAAAACAACAACAACAACAACAACAGCCTAAACTCGAGAGCAATATGTCTGCTATACATGTGCATTCGAAGTAAAGATATGCAACCATGCATGCGCATTTTCTCCTTCCTCGTATGTAGGTACGCACCTTGATAGACTAATAATCTGTTGGTCAACGGTTACCAGGATTGATCGGGATGACATGGATCAAGTATTTATTAGCATAGGACGTACAGTACACTACTATGTAGACTTGCGCGACAGACTGCGAAATAATAGCAGCACTTGAGTTTGATGTATTTACTTGCATGTCTAGGTCATGTAATTATGTACTTACCTCTAGCTGCCGGCACGTCTCTCTACCAATGTAGGTACAGTACTGACTCCGTACCTGAGTATCCATAAGGATGCATGTCAACTTGAAGGGTCTGGGAGGCCCAGTCGCTGGAGTATGTAGGTAGCGTGGTAGGTATGCAGGCTGGGCAGTATGTACCTTAATGTAGGTACCTACCTACCTTACCTGCATCACTGGATGCGGCGGCAGACAGAGGCAACCCTTGAACCTTGTTGTTTGTTTTCTTAATTCTCGAACTTTTCTTCTTCCAAATGACTTCTCACCTTCTCTCTCAATTTCCTTCCTTTTTCTGCCCTTTTCCCCAAGCCATTCTGACTGTCTCTTTAAATTTTGTTTCCACAACTGCAACCAATCAGTGCAGCATTTTTGTTTTTCTCCCGCCCTCTCAGTCCCCCTCATTCCTGCTGTCATACCTGCCCAGATACTTCACTCTGTGAACTTCTTGGGACGCTCCGCTGACCACACGCCCAATCGACCGATGCAAAGACTCTCGAGCCTGGTGCCACGCAACTCCGTCTACATCTCGGACAGACCACTGTTCACGCGCCAGCCAACTCTAAAAGCTTAAACAAGCTTTGCGCCAGTAGCACACTACATACTCATTGTGTGATCTCACCGAGAAGGAGACACACATACACACAGTTGCACCTACGCACAGGAAGAGAAAGTGATAGACCTCTGGTCTGGATTATACATTTTCTCCAACAGGCTTCCGTCCAAGCACCGGACAATCTTCTATCCGTCGTTGTGCGACACAGCCTGGCCGAATTGATTCCTGGGATATCTTCTCCTGGCTGGCAGTCATGGCTTTGCAAGCTGTTTACAAGCAGTTCCTCGCCGCGCCCGACTCTTCCCTATTGGCCAACGATGCCGCTCTGCACTATGTCACCACCACCACAAGCTACCGCGGCTCTACCGACATCATCAACCACTTGACTTCTCTGCGCAACCAGGTAAAGAAGAAGCAAGAGGAGTATCTTACTGTCATAGAGGGTCAGAATGCTGTCGCCATCGAGGTCGACACCATCCTCGAGTTCGTCACTAGCGGCGCGGCCTACCTACCCGGCATGGATGACAACTTCCTCGCCGACCGCACCGTCTATTTGCCCGTGGTACGTCTATAGCTCGCTACACATACTGAACCTACACCTCTCCCATTGCGCTCGTGGCTAATCAGGTCTTTTGGGTGAAACCGCAGACACACATTGTCACCTTCAATCCCGAGGGCAAACTCCAGCAAATCCGTCAGAGCTGGGACCAGGGCTCGCTCTTGAAACAGCTCGATATCATTGGCAAGACTGGCCGCAATTGGCCCATTCGCGATGCCAAGGACCAGATCAAGCTCATCGCTTCGTCTCTGAAGGCCTCTGGCGATTTACCCGCCGCCGAGAATTCATCTACTGCACGCGGTCGCGGCAACTCCAACAATGCTCTGCGCGACCCCCATGCCTCCCTCGCCCTGTTTGCGCCCCGCGAGGAGGTCGAGCAGCATAATCCTGTCTCCGTCATCTCTCCTAGAGGCGGACCGCGGCCTAGGCAACGCGACTTTGCCGAGATTCTCGGTGACGAGCCTGTCGATGCTCCTGGTTCCCCCAGTGCTGGACGCGGTCGGCCGGGCTCTGCTATCGCCCCAAAGATTGGCGCTGGTAAGAACTTTCAGGCGAACCGTTTATTCGACACCGAGGGCGAAGTCCCCGAAGAGCCCGAGTCAACCGACGAGGGCAAGTCACCAGATCGTTTTTACCGCCCAAACCCAAAGAAGTACAACCACTTCGATTTCGCCGATGGCTCTGAGCCGCAAGACGCGCCCCAGCCTGGTGAGGCAACGCCTCTCAAGACAAAACACACCAGCCAGTGGAATTTTGAGGATTTCACCACTCCGGCCAAGGCCCGGCCAGGCAAGGCGTTGCAGAAGAGCCACCAAGATGTGCGCCACTGGGGGAACCCAGGCGACGAGAATGTGCAGGAGAGTGTTCGAAAGCCAGCAAACAACAAGCCCCGCCGCGACGCCGAGCCGCACTTTGAGTTCGTCGACGATGGCGTGCCTCAAGGAGAGCCTCGTGCAGGCCGCCCACGCGGTGCTACCCACAACAACGGACTCGGCTTGTACAAGAATAATGTATATAGCGGAGAAGCGCCGGCGGATGGTGATGACGACGCCGTTGACGCAGATCAGCATGCCCTCGGCAACATCACCAACCTCAAGAGCCGCGGCAAAACTTTTCAGTCTCAATTTTCCATGACCGACGACTCCCCAGCAAAGGAGCCCTCAAGCAAGCACGTGGGTCAAGACCGACAGAAGGCTGTGAAGATGATGGATGCAAACTGGTCTTCATATGACCAGTCGCCTGCGCAAAAGGAAAACAAGCCGGTCAAGCCCAAGTCAACAGACAACGAGCGTGGCATCCACATCGGTGGCGATGGCATGGGCGGCTCCCGAGGAACCAACAGAGACTGGCTCTTTGGTGGCGACGAGGAGGAGCCATCCAAGACACTCCCAACGAGAAAGAATGCGGCCAAGTCAGGGGGGTTCAACTGGGACTTCTAGGAGGAACCGAAGGATCATAGACGGAGCGCCTCCATTACTGGATTGTGCTCGCATACTCTTGACAAAATGCGCACTCCGAAAAATTCCAACTTTCGTTGACTCGACCCACGCTACAGATTGGTGCTTTCTAGTCCATCAGGAAAGAAACGTCTGGCATTGTCTACAAGACCGAAAGTGTCAGATTTGAGCAGTTTTTTGAAATTATGAGTACCATTGAAAGGCCGTGCGGCATTCTTTGGAGTGCAACACTAGTGTACAACCTTTCTTGTATGCTCCATACAGAAACAGTTTCCAGGCTGGGATTGTCTTGTCAAACTATGCAACCTGTTACTTCCGGGACTTGAGAGATTCCTGGCCACACGAGGCTTGGAAGTGCATTGCGCCATGTATATGAGAGGGGGACAGCTACTTGCACAAATTCCAGGTTCGGCAACAGTAAAGCAGCTCGTCTTTTGTCCTGTTTTCTTTCCGTTCCTTTTTTTTTTTTTTTTTTTTTTTTTGTTTGTGTTGTGTGTGTGTGTGTGTGTGTGTCGT
>NW_006917091.1:2006279-2011397 GCF_000516985.1 Pestalotiopsis fici W106-1 | reverse complement strand
TTGTGTGTGTGTGTGTGTGTGTGTGTTCCAGGGTACGCCTGTGTGGTATACATACATGCCGAAGCAGTTGTTTGTTCAAGGAGAGCAGAGCAGGAGAAAGTACATCCGCTGCCAAGTTATGAAGAAGCATGATTTGTGTGGATTCATTGTGGGAATTGCCCTGGAGGGGGCTGTCTAAATGTTGCCAGATTGGGCAATGATCGAAAATACAACAAGTCTATTTTAGAATCTTTCTTTTCTTTGCTTATATCCGTGTAATTTGGGCGACATGGGAATACTGTAGACAATGTGTCGAATTTCTAGGCTGTCGTGGGGTAAAAGCGCCGCGGCCTGGAAAGCGATAGCACCAGCTTGGCCCAAGTCTACAGAGTATTGTGCGTCTCTCTGACTTAGCTGGTGAAGCATCTTACCGCCTCCGTTGCGTGAACCTCCTAGCGGATTGACTGATGATCACTTGTGATGGGGAAGTCTAGTCGTTTGTAAACAATGTACGGCTTGAAGACCATCAATCACATATGATCTTGCGTATCAGTACCTGTCTGCCTCCCTAGTGAACAGATGGAGAAAGAGAGAAAGGGAAAGGAAACATACATATTACACTCTCCACCTTCCAGTACACTGTATACCTAGGAAAATATAGTGCAGTGTAGTGTATATCGTAGATCAAGTTATGGATCTCAACTTATTTGCCCCATATTTCTACTGGGTTGTCTATAGACTTATAGTGTTGCCCAAGTGGGTGGGTCACGGTTAGCGATGTGGACGGACGGGGAGACGATAGAGTGAGCAAAAGAAAAAGAAAAAAAAGAAAAAAAGGTTTGATAGGTCGTTCAAACGTCGATGTCGTTTAGGATTTCTATTGAAATCACGAGGTACCTATCTTGGTAGAAGCTAGACTAATAGATATGTACTGCATGAGAGCTGAATACTCTGTGGGCACGTTCAGGGATTCCTACTTTTCTTTTTTCTTTTCTGCATTGCAGCTTTCACATGGCCTCTGGCATCATCTCTGTGTATCCGTGGGTTGTCGGTCCAGTCCCGCGCCCCCACTCCGGAGAGAATCCATCCAAGCGGCGGTGCAGTGTTACAGTAATATCATGATATGGTCATAGGAGGAACAATACCCCTACCGTCACCCCATGTCAACCAGCCTGTAGTGCATATTATTTAGTGTATGATGAAGTGAACGAATGATTTGGAGCGAATAATGACAAAAGAAATGTGTGCATGAACAAACGTATCAATTGATGGATTGTGTGCATGGTGTCTGGTGGCTTCAATTGCATGTCGTGTGTGTTGTTGTTGTTGTTGCTGCTGTTCTTCTTGTTGCGTTATTGTAGCGTTCCATACAAGCTCCAATCTCTCTCGGAGCTCTACGGCCAAAGCGGCAACTACTGCGCGCTCGGAAGCACCAAGGTCCAAGATAAGCCGCCCTCCATCATCCCACCCCCTTCCCCCTTCCCCCCCCAAAAGCCCTTCAAGTGGCCAACAACCGACCTGGGCAGTCAGCCCAAATCCGTCAGCGTGGCGAGCGAGCGAGCGAGCGAACCAACTAGCCAGCCCTTTTTGGGCTTCTCTCTGTTTCAATATGTGCTCATGCAAACCCGCAACCCCCCGTGTCTCGGCTGGGACTCTTCTCTCATCAGAAGCCAAAAACCTCGAAAGCAGGACGATTGACCCAACTATCTGTCCATCTATCTACGTATCTCGGCACCCAGGTCAATGAAAGGCTGAAGACTAGACCCCGACCGGACCAGATCAAATTAGACCGACCAGACCAGACCAGGCCAGATCCCAACCATCTAGGTACGCACGCTGGCCCAGTCATTATCTGCTGCATAGACCCGACGGCAATTGCTCGCTAGCCAAGCAAGACGGGATTTGCGACTGACAACCAGCACCTTTACTTTTTCTTCTTCTTCTTTCCTCCCCTCGCACGTACTCAGTTGGAGCATCAAAAATTGATATACCCGAGGGAAAACGGAGCGCGACAAGAGAAGACGCGCAGAGAAAACAAGCAAACAGGAAGAGCGTCCGAGGTCACGGACATATTGCGCCCGACTTGAAAGCCGCAACGCGCCGCCCACTTTGCGCTGGCAACCTTTCGTGGACATACACTGTCATGCATTTCCACTTGGCACAACATTCTCGGCTACTCTCTGCACATTAAATCTTGCGCAGATAGGTCGATTCATTGACTTGGCTGTTCTGGTCGTCTGCTGGTAATCAACAACCTTGCTCTTAGGATATATAATCCAGCCGACTGTACGAAAGACAAGTCTGGTGGAAGCGGCCGGCGCGCGGCCGGGCCCAAGCTATACAAGATGCCGTCAAGCCGGGATATCGAGCTCAAGCTGTACCCGCTCAAGGACGACTCATTTGGCACAGCAGCCCACCATCACTACAACATGGGGAGCTATGCCACGACCGTGGGTACCGGCGGGGGCGGCGGAGGAGTAGGTGGCGGCCACGGCCTCGGTATGCGCGAGCCCGTCTACGAAGATGCCGAGCCGCAAGGCCGGTTCGCCCGCTGGGTTGACAGCTTCCGGCGGGATCCAAACTTCAGCGTCCTCCCCAAGGACCCCATGGACGATATCCTGGTCGCCGAGGTGGGCTCCATACATGCCCGCCCACCGCTGCTCAGAGACGGCAGCAGCCACTATTATGACATGCGCGGCGCCGCGCTCCGTACCGCCCAGTCGCGCCTGGCGAGAAAGCTGAAGGGTCGACACCTGCAGATGATTGCCATTGGTGGCTCCATTGGAACGGGTCTTTTCGTTGCCTCGGGTCGGGCGTTGCAGCTGGGCGGCCCCGCGTCGGTCCTCATTGCCTATTCCTTTATTGGCGCCATGCTGTATTTCACAGTACAGGCCCTGGGTGAGCTGGCAGTCGCCTTTCCTGTCGCCGGATCATTCTCTGCCTTCTCGACGCGCTTTCTCGATCCGTCATGGGGCTTTGCCATGGGCTGGAAGTAAGTGCCCCTCCCCTCGTTTCTATGCTCTCATGCGCCCGTCCCGCATCTTGCCTTGTCTCGCATTGCATGCATCCATTGTTTGTGTTCATGATAGACTGACTTGGCCGGCGCTACAACCAGTTACGCCATGCAGTGGATTGTTGTCCTCCCGCTAGAGATCATTGCCGCATCCATAACCATATCCTATTGGAACCCAGATTTGACCCGGGCCATTTTCGTGACGATATTCTTCATCTGCATTGTAGCGATCAACTTCTTTGGCGTAAAGGGCTATGGCGAGGCCGAGTTCATATTTGCCATTATCAAGGTGACCGCCGTGATTGGCTTCATGTGAGTTCTGACCCAACCAACCCAAGTAGATAGGAATTCGGTAATTAGTGATTGGCAGGCAGGTTGACTGACTCAAAAATCACCTACAGACTACTTGGTATCGTATTGAACATTGGCGGCACCCCCGACTCGGGATATATTGGAGGGAGATATTGGCACTCGCCCGGTGCTTTCCATAATGGCTTCAAAGGGCTCTGTAGTGTCTTCGTCACGGCCGCCTTTGCCTTTGCTGGCACTGAACTGGTCGGCCTGGCCGCTGCTGAGACCTTGAACCCACGCAAATCACTGCCGACAGCCATCAAGCAAGTCTTCTGGCGCATCAGCTTGTTCTACATTGTTGCCCTGACTCTTGTCGGTCTACTCGTGCCATATACTGACCGACGGTTGCTTTCCAATGATAGCAACGCCAATGCTGCCGCTTCGCCCTTTGTCATTGCCATTGAGAATGCCGGCATCGAGATCCTCCCCTCCGTCATGAATGTCGTCATTCTGGTCGCGGTCTTGTCTGTGGGGAACTCTTCCGTCTTTGGCTCATCGCGTACCTTGGCTGCCCTCGCAGACCAGGGCCAGGCGCCTTCGATCCTGTCCTACGTCGACCGCCGCGGCCGACCTCTCGTCGCCATCATCGCCGTCTTGTCGGTGGGCTTGCTGGCGTACCTGGCCGACCTGGATACGCAGTCGACGGTGCTGGACTGGCTGCTTGCCATCTCGGGCTTATCGTCCATTTTCACCTGGGCTTCCATCTGCTTGGCGCACATCCGCTTCCGCAAGGCCTGGGCCCTCAACGGCCACAGCCTGCGCGAGCTTGCCTTCCGATCGCAGTGCGGCGTCTGGGGCTCCTGGGTCGGCCTCATCCTCAACCTGCTCGTGCTGGCTGCTCAATTCTGGGTTGGCGCCTGGCCCGTCGACTACCACACCATGTCGGCTATTGAGCTTGCCGAGAACTTCTTCTTGCAGTACATGGCAGTACCCATAGTCATTCTCTTCTACTTGGCCCACCGTATCTATTATAGGACGTCTATGGTGCACATTCACGAAATGGACATTGACACGGGCCGGAGGGACTTTAACCTACCGATCCTGCTTGCCCAGGAGATGGAAGAGAAGAGAAGCTGGCCGCGCTGGAAGAAGATTTACAAGTATCTTTGTTAATAGACGTAATCTGGTTGTTGTCGTTTTCTCCCTCGCCGTCCTAATAGATGCAGGGATAATAGATTTGACAAGAGGCTCAGCCTCGTTCTTAGCCAATTGCCTCCACTCTTGTTTCTTTTTGTACTGGACATACATGACTTAGCAGGGCGTCTGGGAGTTGATGATACAGAGTCTCTTCGGTGTTCTGCGCTATTACGCGGCCGTGGCCTCAGTGTCGAAAGATAATGAGTATGAGGGAGGAACCAACGTCATGATGACTGCTTAAAAAAAGAAAATACGTGGTCTTTCGGAATTGTAACTTTTAAGAAGATATATAGAACCGAATTCGTACTGAAGAACTTTGCTGCCGACCTGTACACATACAAGTATGCTCGACTTGGACATACAGATGACAATTCAGTGCTGAAATGCTATTTGCGCAGCTTTGAGCACAGTATGGATAATACCTATATTGTCCAAGGCCATCACTCTTGTACTGTCATTACCTATTCAAAACGTTGGCACATCGCAGTTTCTTGGCCGATCCACGAACTACAAGGGACTGAATGCGATAGTATTTCAAGACATCCCCCAACAATCATGGTCAAATAGACAGGCAGGTCCATGTGAAAAGGCTGAGGGAGTTACGGCAAAACGCCTAATTCGTGGCATCATCAAATTTA
>NW_006917091.1:1817025-2006179 GCF_000516985.1 Pestalotiopsis fici W106-1 | reverse complement strand
TCTGCTGCTGACAGCCCTTATGCAATGTCAATAGACTATTAGCGCAATGAGCGCCTTTGTATGCTTTTGAATACATGGTAAGTAAATAATTCCTAGGCTCCGTCTTACGAGCTTTTGATAATGTGACCATTTTCGTCCCGTGGTTTCCGTGTCCACCCTGTCGAGAATAGTTTGCCCATTTCAAATCGGGGAAAGGGGTGAGCCTCCGTGTTGATGACGACCTTGTCGAGCGGAAGGAGTTCGTTGGGGGAAAACAAGAGGTAAAAGTACTTCAGTGTCTCAGCCTATATTGTCGTTAGCCTGCCAGGCTCACAAAATCAAATGTGGAGAGTATATACATATACTCTCCATCCCTTTACTCACCAGCCAGAAGCTTTCCATATTGTCGCGGGTTGTCGGCGGAATCTCATTCGCGTTGGATAAGCTGGTGAAACCGCCTCCGTCCTCGACAGCAGTGTAATTCATGAAGGACTTGAACATCTCCCAGCCCCAATCGCGATACTTGCGCTCACCTGTGATTCTCCACATATAGAAGAGCGACTCAACCGTCTCAGGCCGTTGCAAGTTGTGTCGATCCATGCTGTGGACATCAAAATCCTTTCGCCAGGTGGCATGAGGGTCCGAGCTAAACTCATCCGACGGCGAGACATGTGACGTAGACTCGGTCGCCGGTGGGTCAGCAATATTGAAGTAGGTGATTTCTGCAGCGAGGCCCGTGGCCATCCATTTATACATTCCCCAGCAGGTTTGCATAAGCTCTCGCGCCAGCTTCATGTCAGCCTCATTCTGCTTGGTCCAGCCTGGTAGCTTCTTTGCCTCAGCTTCCGATAAACCGCCGGTTGCGGCCAATGCAATGGTACCGGGCATGAAACAGACCAGGTGGTCCATCTTTGGCGAGAGTTTGCCATGCAAGCCACTGGGTCGCTCGCCGATGATTGTGAACCCTGAAGGCTCCGTGTAGGTAATCAGGTGCTTCCGAACGCCCTTCAATGTATCCTGCCACATATCCAGATATACGGGCTCTGCCTTTTCTGTCTGGAGGTACTGCTTGATCAGATATTCGTAGTATGAATCGCCGCGGCTTCCCAGCCGTATGTTGTCTCCGTTGAAATGGCCAGTGTCAGCATTGATATAAATAGGCACCAATCCGTCCTTGGCTCCATTGTCGTCAACAACCTGCATGACCTTTTCTGCCTTGTCCCAGAAGTACTTCTCTCCCGTTAACTTGGCCAGGTACTTGAACTCCAGCTGCAGTGTCGTGGCCTCGGCTGTGGATGAGGCTCCGCCAACATCGTGCGCTGGGATGCCCTCGAATTTGGCCAAGTTCACACTCGCATACGGAATACCAGACTCGCTATCAAAGGCAGAAATGACGCGATCCGCGAGGTCCTTGGCCTTTTCCAGGTACAGGTCCTCTCCAGCAGCGCCGGGATCGTCATCTGCTTGAGGTGCCAGTTGCGGAAACTCATTGGAGAGATAATGGGCGGATAATAGGCCACCAATCATTCGAATCGTTGTTTCGAATGTGTTCACGTCCTGGTCTTGATCGTAGGACAAGGACTTGGAAATCCAGTCGCGTGCCTGACCTACCCGCGAAGTGAGGTTCATGAGCATCATGGTATCCAGGGCATCCACAATGATCCAGCCCATTCCGTTCGGGGCCATCTGTTTTCCCTTTTTCGAGATTGGATGAAACTCATCGTACCCTAGAAACCAAAAGATTAGTGTCAGGAACAAAGCTGGTCCCATCCTGAATGGAAACGCCTGGGTCGCGTGGCCTTACCCCATGCATATCGATGGTAAGCATCCCAGCTGAGCTCGAAAGCTTCTACAACTCGCTCCCTCCGCTGAGACCAGTCTGCCTGCCGCTCGGGTTCTGAGCTCTTCAGCCAGCTCCACGATGGTTTCTTGGTGTGAGCGTCATGGCCTGAGGAGAAGGCGCCAAAGTAGTATAACACTACGAGGATGAAAAAGACAACACCGACGGCCCTCTTGCGCCGCCATAGGGCACGCGAGCGCTGAGAGGGAGGATATGCGTATGGCTTGTCCTTGTACATGGGGAGGCTCTGATTCTTATTACCAAAGCGAGAAAAAGACGAAGACGTGCCCGAACCCCATGACTGGTCCTCGAGGGTCCTCTGAGGATTCGAGAAGGAGGGCACGTTCTTGGGAAGCTGGAACGACATTTCTTCGGCGGTCTTCTTGCCCTGTTCTATCGCATTGATGCCAGCCTCGACCGCCTTCTCAGTGATATCACGGGCGGCGCGTGTAGCCGTGGTCCGCAGAATTGAAATGGCTGAGCCTTTCTTGTGAATATTGAAAGGATCCCGTACCACCATTCTACGACGCCCCTATACTAGAGCGAGTAGCCACGTCGGACAGAGATTGCTTCCTAGTTTGGGATTCGATGGGTGTCTTTTGTCCGTTCGATTCGGTCGGTGGTGATTCGCCTCGAGGATTCGGAGGACCAAGTAACCGGGGAGATACCTAGGGACTAATGTAGGTAGGAGGATATGCAATGTAGCTATGTGGTAGCTCTCTTCTTTCTCTCCCTCTCCTTGTCTCTTTCTCTCTTCCTCCCTCTCTCTCGACAAGGCGCGGCGCTGCTAGGGAGGAAGAAATGAAGCTTATACAACAAAAAGTCTTTAAGTAGAGTGCTGAATAGACCATGTACAGAGTGAATTGGAAGAGGATTAGAGGGTCTGTTTTCTCTGTTTTCTATCGTGACATCGTAATCATCAAGAACAAAAACAACGACGACGGCGACGACGAAGACGACGGCAGCGTCAACAAGGGGCGGCCAGCGACAACGTATGGATGGCGAATGGAATTGACCATTCTTCTTCCTGGGATGAGATGGGAATATTATGGGGACAGCAGGCGACTTGTTCCCTAGTACGTATTGTTAGGCCAGGTACACCCAAAGTTGCGAGCTGTTCATAATAATATTTAGCGTTCTGTGTCTCTGGGCCTTGCACCCTTCGTGTTCCAGAAGACAGGATCCACGTACTAGGTAGGTAGGTAGGTAGGTAGGTAGGTAGCCCGTAGGTACAATAGGGACCAAGGGACCACGTAAAGGACAGCTGGAGTTTTTGGGCTATCGAGTCTTGGCGGCGCCGCCTGGTAGTGGAAACTCTCTGCTGGCTGTGAGTAGGAAGTACCTCTCCACGTGTTTCGGCCAAGATAGGTACATGGGTTAGGGTGACCGGGACCCCTCTATCGGCAATGGCGGCCTTGCAGATCTCCGGTCCTAAAAACAGATGCAAGCAGCCCAGATTACATGCACACCTGAGTTTCTTTTGGTTGTGTCCATGCATGCATCCAATATTGCCCATGACACAGTAATGTTGTACTTGAAGAATGGCAGAGGGTTCATACTCATGGTGATTCCTTAAACTCGAGTGACACATCAGAGGTATGCAGAAAGACCTGTATTTTTCTTTTTCACGTGAGCTCAACTAAATGTATTGGCGTAGGCAGAGACTCAGAGTACTACTATCATCACTTATCGTCGACGTGGCCGACCTAAACGGCTAGCTGATGTAAGGGGTTCTTCTTACTTTAGAGGTAGTCGTGAAAGAGAGAGGAAGTACGATAGGGCAGTAGTGCTGCGAACCAACGTGCTCTGGTCTGCCCGATATTGTCCGTACCTCTTCAACACCAGCGCCGTCATTGCAGCATCACAACCTAAACTCTCAACTGCTCTCGCTTTTAATATCATATAAGCCAACCACCGGGTCACTGCAGATTGTCCGGCATAGGATGCTTTGCGACAATGAATCGCTCAGCGTATCACAACTACCCTTTCCTTAGCATAGAAGAGTTTGCCGAGGTCTGTCACCACCTCGACAACAGATACTGCCAGGCCACCTTGGGTCCCGTCCGCAAACAATGGAAACTTCGGCTTCATAAAGCGCTGGATATGGTCTTTGGCTCTGACTCGGGATATACTACGTTCGTACAGATCACGCGACCTCTCGAAGAAACCGGAGACCTTGACGAACTGGAATCATTCTTGGATAGTTTCTCCATCGGCGCAAAACCTCGAGGCGATCAGATCCTATCTATGCAGGTTGACGAAGACCCTGAAGAGCTAGTCAAGCAGCCGTCACAGCCCAGGATCGGTCACGTCAAATATGAAATCCATCTCCACCCAACCTACCAGGCCCCGTGCCTGTGGTTCAGCCTACATGACCTGCCCGCAGACGAAGTAGCTTTTGACATTGACACCGTCTTCCGTCGACTGGTACCAGACCAGTTCAAAAGTACCCTTCGTGGTGCTGGCCCTATAGGAGGTATCTCAGCTGACGTGAGTTTTATTCACCTCTTTCTCTCTTTCCGATGGAGCTGTATCAAAGAGTCAACAATGCATCCCATATTCGGCAGGAATGAGTATATTAGCTCTACCTCGGCAGCTAACATGAGTTCATAGCATCATCCCATCACGGGTGTGCCGGCATTCTTCGTCCACCCTTGTCTTCTCGGCGACGCAATGGCTGGCTTCGACTGCGCAAAGCAGGATTATCTCATGGTCTGGCTAGGTCTGGTGGGCGGCTGCATCGGGCTTTGGGTGCCCAAGGAAATGGCACTCTTGAGTCAAGCGCCTCAATATCCAGGAGCAGCCACATGAGAAGCAGCAATAGACCCAACATTGAGACCATTCCTCTTTTCTTTCTTTCTTTCTCTCTGTCTTTGTGCCACATGTAGGCGCTTCACTCGTCGTCACTGTCACTCTCTTCCTCCATGGCAACGTCGCTGTCGCTATCTTCCTCTTCATCCTCATCATCTCGGGCCCTCTTTTGGCCTCGAGCTTCTTCGGTGGACGAATCTGCAGGTGGAGCAGCCGGCGGTTTTGCCGGGAGTCCACGAGAGGCCGATGGAACCGTCGCAGCAGTCGTTCCGGGGGCAGGTGCATTAAAGATGCTTTGTTGAGTCGCCGTCATCTCGACGTTGGTCTCGGCGCCACCCTTTTCGGGAATATTATAGGTGCCGTCAAGTTTAGAGATGACATCTGATTTGCCCCTGGCGTATTGTATCCTCTAATAGACAATCATTGGTCAGTGTCGAGCCGATATTGGGGCATTGAGGAGCACGCTCACCAGTGGTTGTCCCAAGAACACGAAGCCCTCGAGTGAGCGCATGGCTTGCGTAGCCGCTTGAAGGTCGCGAAAGACGACATGAGCTTGACCGCGCATTTTGGCGGTTTTCATGCAGACAACATCGAGAACGGGGCCGTACGTGGAAAAGAGCATGTAGAGGGCAGTCTTCAGGTCAGCCTTTTGAATCTTGGACGACGGCACGTTCGACACATAGAGGCTAGAGCATATGATTCAGCATGGAAATAATTGTAGAGAGAACTGGCTAGAGAAAAGGGCATTCCAGCTTACGTTTGGTTTGGCGGCACAGGAGCTGGCTTGCCTTGGGGTGCCTTTGCTGGGGGCTGTCGCGTCGACATGGTGAGTTTGCTAGGATGCCACCGTAGAATAGGCCGTAGACTTGTTGCTACCAATGTCGAGAGCTTTCAAAACTGGTGTATGAAGGCGGGCGAATTTCGTGTGTCGTCGATTTTGGCGCTGGGTATTGCAGTACGAGATCGTGTTGGAGCTCACGCCCGAGCTTTTGGGAGGCTTTTCGGGTGGTAGTCACAAAGCCACCCAATTCGCCGGTCCTAAAGGTTATCGATTGGCAGACGCCAGACCATTCCGAGACTTCCTGTACCTAAAGCCTTGTGAGCTGGGCGGCAGGCGGCTCGAGCAGTGACGGCAACTCCCCGCAGGAACCCCACCAAAGCCAAAGGTACGTACACTTATCATAGTAGCTGTGACGACTGCTAGGAATCCATCTGCCTACCACCTAGGTATCCCCCCCCCTTTCATCAATGTTCATTACAACCTCTCCAACATAGCAACTTGTGGTTGGTGATAGTAGAGAGCTACTCCTATCGCCCCCATCGAAACAGATCACTCAACATGGCATCTCCCGAAGTCCACCACCTCTTCCACCACCCCGTGGCCGACCACTCCTTCTCTGCCGACCGCAAGATCCTCGCCGTTGCCAAGGATTCCGCCATTGAATTGTACGGAAAGGTCGGCGGCGCTTTCAAGCTCAAGGATGAATTGAAGGGCCACGACAAGACCATCACTGGCGTCGACATTGCGCCCAACAGTGGTCGTATTGTAACATGCTCCCAGGGTTTGTTTCTCCTGCCGACTGAAGAAGCTATTGGGCATTGCCTCACAGCCACCCCTCACCAGCACCAGCGTCTGACTTGAAGTTGCAGATCGTAACGCTCTAGTTTGGGAGCCCTCCCCGACCGGTTACAAACCCACCTTGGTTCTACTCCGCATTGCAAGAGCTGCTACATGCGTACGTTGGTCGCCGTCCGAGACAAAGTTCGCCGTCGGCTCTGGTGACCGGGTCATCGCCATCTGCTACTTTGAGGAGGAGAACGACTGGTGGGTATCCAAGCATCTGAAGAAACCAATTCGCAGCACCATTACCAGCGTTTCTTGGCACCCCAACTCAGTCTTGTTGGCTGCCGGCTCGACTGATGCTCACGCGCGAGTCTTCTCGGCATTCATCAAGGGTGTTGATGCCCGTCCAGAGCCCAGTGCTTGGGGCGAGCGTCTACCCTTCAACACCGTGTGCGGCGAGTTTCTCAACAATTCCGCCGGATGGGTCCATTCAGTTGCCTTCTCCCCATCTGGTAACGCACTCGCATTTGCTGCTCATGATAGCAGCATCACTGTCGTGTATCCGTCTGCCCCCGACCAGCCGCCCAGCGCAGTCATCAGCGTAAACACGCAATTACTCCCCTTCCAGAGCCTCATCTGGAATGGAGAGGCTGAGATCATCGCTGCTGGTTATGATTGCGAGGCTTTCAGATTCAAGGGGGATGGCTCTGGCTGGCAGATTGCCGGTACTCTGGAATCCAAGGGACGCCCCGGCTTGGGCGATGCTCGAGAAGAGTCTGCCTTGAACATGTTCAAACAAATGGATCTGAAAGGCAAAGTCAAAGACGACACTCAGCTTAAGACAGTTCACCAGAACACTATTTCCACCATCCGTGTCTACGAATCCGATGGTAGTTCTGTAACCAAGTTTAGCAGTAAGTTTCATCCTTGTTCTCAGGTTCCACATCGTCTCAGTAGCTAACATGGTCTGTAGCGAGTGGTGTTGACGGAAGGGTAGTCATCTGGGATGCTTAGGTTCCAGTTCGCACTTATACCTCAAATCGAGACAAGCATTCAAACCACTCCATTCCTGCCTGCCTTGTGTGTCTTAGTGATGTGGACCGTTCTGAAGCGCTCTTTAAACCTCCATGTTACTCTTTAACTTTAACCTTCCACCTTTTTTTTTTTTCCTACAAGAACAACCAGATATTGCCTCGATTGCACAAGCTAAAGTAACATCTTTCCACATACTGTCATACAGAAGACCTATCTTCGGCAGTTTCTGAAAATGCCTCCAAATACATCGCCGAGTGATTTCATCTATCAGCGTCCACTCTGCTCGAGTTCTGCTGCGATTGAAGTCAGTACCTCTATAAATGAAGATGAAGAGAATGGCCGCGCGATTCATAGAGCTGGCTACATGAGCAATTCTTCGACGTATGGAGCACGCGTGACGACTGCGCAATATCACGAGACCCTAGCATATGGAGACACTCCATGTCCAGCTCCGGTGTTTCTTCATGATGTCCGCCAACAACGATTGGAAAACTCGCATGGTTTTGGTGCCTCACACACTGGGGGTTCACCAAACTTCGAACCAGCCGCTGCCAGTGTGCTGCCACAGTTTAAACAAGCGAGCTACCATCATACGCTCGAGGACACCGCCGAACGTAGCGAGAACAGACGGATCTCCCTGGCCACGGAGAGTACCCTCGGTCACCGCACCTTCAGTATATACAGCAATGCCTCGGGGAATTTTGAGCAATTCTGTGACGCCCTCAATGTCGTTCATGATATTTGTCTTGCTGCCACCAGGGCGCATCTTGGCTCACATCATGCGAACAGACAAGCGCGTGCTAGCTATTCGGGCGACGCTGGTCATCATCGCGAGTCTGACAATCCTATCACAGTCACTGACAATGAATACAAACAGCCCAGCGTGGCTGAAGGCCTGTATCATGGCCCAACGACGTCGAGTCATGCTCACCCAGTTCCAGCTCTGAACAGTGAGCAAGCCACAATACCCAACGTCTCGAGCTCTCTTCTCAAGAATATATCTAGCATATGCAACATGCTTTGGGCTGGATCACAACGTGATCGTTTGACTGTTCTCAACGTCGAGCGGCTGGCCGTGGATAACATGGCCAAATTGCTGTCATGGGGTGAGACGGTGGCTCTACATGACTCTGACGAGAGGGCGCTCGGCAATTATGAAACCTTACATCGCGCCCTAGATGCCGGGAAAAATCTATGTGCTTGGCTGGGCGCTCATGAGTCAGTACTAGAGATGGAAGAACTGGAACGAGCTTGGGTCTATGCGTCAGGACTGTTGTAAGAGGAGGAAAGCATGTTGATCAGTAGGTGCAATCCTGATAGCCAATCAACCAGGGGTAACCTGGGAGCTGCATAAGGAATCAGTCATTGTTCAACTTGTCAGCGAAACGATGGACAAATACACGACATGCTTATCCTACGTACCTACATATAACTTAGGGGTATACAAAGAGGCCCAACGTTCAGCAATCATCCCAGCAAGGCTGTGCCCATGCAGCGTGTTTCCACTTTAATGCACGTACGAGTTGCTTATATTGCCATTTCCACGGTGTCCTCGGTAAGCTTTGAAAAGTCTTCTGCTATGTCATGATCGAGATGCTCCAGCAAGTTTTCTGGCGTAAATATGCAGCACTATATCCCTAGATAGAAACAGCAAATTCTGGAAACTTTCGAAAGAGGTAGACCAGATCCGACTAAGGTATAAACTAGATCGCCTTATTGTTTAGTGTGATGCTAGAGTAAGGCTGGAGTTGCTACATAAGCTGGGTTCTTGAAGTCTACCGCATCGGACCCAAAAAAAAAAAAAAAGGGCGCCTCTTGGATGTGAATCACTCTCAATGGCTTTGAGCGAAATAAGATTCTCTCTACATCTTGAATCTGGCAATTAACGTAACCATATTTCGTATTCAATGAGGGACCTGGACTAGTGAGTATCAGCGGTACCTCCTTTGCTCCTCGTCCAGAGGTCCAGACTCAATACTATGGACGATTAGCTCGTGCTACCTATTATGCTGTTCCACTCTTCCCATCCAAAGGGGCGCGCGGGTGAGGGCGGATAATAATAAAACTTACCGCAAGAGCCGCAGAATTGGGCTACAGAAGAGGCACCACAATTCTGGGCTATGTGTTACTGATGGTATAAGTACTTTTGAATTCCATGCTTGCGAACGGAACATGAGGGGAGCGTCGGACGTACTAAATTCGACAGTCATGGTTTGTTGAATTTGAAAGGTCAATTTGTGCAGTTAAACGTTTGGTCAACTCGCCTATCATCTTGAAATTGATATTCATCTTTACCCACTGAACAAACCAGCTCCATACGCGACGACAACAGGCAAGCAAGCAAGCCGAGAGCTCAAAAGCCCGGGCGATTCACAGCCAGCGACAAAGTCACCATGACATAGTCAAATTGTACTGCAGAGCACAGACAACGACACAATGAAGAATTGCACGTGCTACTCAGCGGCTCCCCTCAGGCTGGTAGGCAGCAAGCTCGCCTCGGCAAGCAAGCACATCACGAGGTCAATCAGAAGGGCTGCAAGCAAGTCCAGGCAGCGGACTTCATCGTGGCTGCGCCGTGGCTTCCGAGCAAAGTTTCAACGAAGCGAGCATGGTTATTTGGATTGCGGCATGGAAGATATATCCCTCGGGCGGCAGCGGCGGCGGCGGCGATACAATATCGAGATGGCTAGGCGGAGAGAACGGCTGGATGCTTTACTCGAGATCATCATGCAGGAAGAGAGAGAGCGAGACCGCCTGGAGCGATGGGGTCCAGTGAATTTGGGGGGGTTCATGTGAATGATTTACGAATCTCAGGCGTCCGGCGTTCTCTTGAGGCTTTACGATGTTGAGAGCCCACGATGTTTCTGGTTGAGCCTTGCGCCAGTTTATGGAATGCTGCCATTTTCTGATATCACGTTGAGATGTGCTTGACATGACTATATAGCAAACAGACGCAAACCGCGGTCACAGCTCTTGCAAAGGGGCGTGAATGCTCCTAGTACCAGCGGGGCATTGGCAGAACAATGATAGGGAATGGCATCATTTCCCACGGAAAGTGAGAGAACAAGTTCAAAATGCTTGATAAGCTGAGGACTTGATGAGTCATTACCATGGCTCGTGCCAAGATCCGGGCAGATTCAACACGAGTACAACCTATAAGGTATCTGGGAACAAAATAAAACTTATATACACAAAGTATCTAAATAGTACAACGCCAGGCTGATTGCCTCAAGCCTTATCTGAAGATACGGATCCGACAGATAGATGGAAATAACAACTCAAATCATACAAAGTAAAACCATGCACTCTCAGAAACTCAGAAAAAAATATTCAATTGCAAATGACTGGACAAGATGGCGGATTCAGCATTTGGGCTGAAGTCGGTCTTGTACCGCGTATACTCTTGGCTACTGGTTCGGCCAGTGCCAGCCCAGCATCGATCTTCCTCTGCAAATATCTGGATCTTGCCGGGGTGTTGAATGCTCAAGTACCTTGGGTGACACAAAACCCTCCTCCCCTCCAAAAATTCCAGTCCAAAAAAAAGAGAAGAAGTTGTACTAACTACATATGCCGTTATTACTGGACATCTAAGTTTAGAACAGTTGCGTGCGTGTCACATTGCAAGTGGCACGTAACACAAAAAAAAAAAAAAAAAAAAAAAAAAGAAAAGAATCAAAGAACTACGTGCCCCAGGAATTCTTTGATTGTTGCATGTTGGCCAGGTAAGTGGATGGATACATAGTAGATAGACAGATATCTACGTAGTCACAATGGAGCCTTGTCGTTGCACTTGAGCCACTCCGTACATAACGCAGATCCGCACTTGCGTATGCGTTTGGGGTGAGTAAAGTTGCCAGGTGCTTGTTTGGCTGACATGGCACCGAGAGAGATAAATGGAAGAAATTGGATATCTGATACTGTGGTCTGTTTGCCTGGGCCCTGCATGCCTACCTATCTGCTCACATTAATCTACACAGTACGTACTCTGTAGGGTATCGCGTCTGCCAGCCGTGCTGCACACTCGATCGGTGGCCACTTACTTGTGCGGCGCAAAAGCTGAGACTGGCTGATGTGAATTCATGACACTTGTCGCGCTTTCGGATTTGAACCTCCTGCAAGGGCTGGCCAATGAATCACAGACGCTATTCGTTTGCTGTAGCTACCCACTTTTCAGCAGTACGTAACGAACTAAGGCAGAACCCAGCTTACCTGCATACTATGTACCTAGGAAAGTACATTACCTATCTTTAGGTACCTCACCAGCATCTAGTTAGTGTGCAGTCTGCCACATTTGCAACGCGTGCTCAGGCTGACTTGTCAACACCTTGCCAACGTGAATGTCATTTTTTATCGAGAAGCGAAAGCTGAATACACCTCTAGACTCTTCCATCACTCACCTGGCCGACGATTTTTGACTTGGCGTTTCGGCTTTCCTACACAGTAGCTTAAACTCGCCTCCAACTCCCCGGCATCGACTGTACCGTGCCCTGTGCATTAGCCTGAAGAGCTGCCTGACGCACTTCCGTCGCCTCCCCCAGCTCGGCTTCAGCTCAGTTGCAGTTTGCAGTTCAATTCTACCTCTATCGAAAGCTCCGGAAGCCTCACTCCAAAAAAAAACAACAACCCCTCGTTACTTGACATGATCCATCAATCGCCGACCGCTGGACCGAGACCATGATGAGGCCGGACATAATAGCTTTGCCGGCCTCATGGCCCAAGCAGCTATTTGCCCTCACCCTGCTTTGGCAGCTCTTCCTCCTCCCCGCCGTTGACGCCAAAGCCGATCCCAACATCGTCGTTACCGACTTCGACCACTATCCCTTCAACCTCAACTACTTTCCCGATTCCGATGTTGTCCTCTTCCAGGACCAGAGTGCCGGCGTTGTCTGGCGCTCTGCTGATGCTGGTGCTAGCTGGGCCAAGGTCGATGGCGTTGACGAGGGCAAGGCTGCCACCCTCATTATGCACCAGTACGACCCGACTCGCGCCTACATCTTGACAGAGGGCATGTATCACTGGCGTACTGAAGATCGCGGCAAGACCTGGTCTACCTTCTTCACCGATGCTGAGCTCGACATCTTTCATCGGGGCGAGTGGCTGACCTTCCATGCTTCCGACCCGGATAAGATCATGTTCTACGGCCTAGACTGGAACAGTGGCTACTATGACGAGGTTATCATGTACACAACCGATGGTTTTGCGACCGATGCCAAACTTCTTCGTGGCAATACTGTTGGCTGTTGGTGGGCCAAGTCATCTGAGCTGTTCACAACGGGCGACGAGAGAAAAGACAGTAGCCGTGCGCTCTGCATTGTCCGTGGCGACTGGTCTTCCCACAAGGAGGATTACCGACTGCTGATATCAGACAACTACTTCAGCGCCGAGAGCTCTGATGGCGTCATTCAGGAAGAAGAGCCCAAGCTCAATGGCTATGCAGCTGTGCAGGGTGTCATCAACATCGCCGCCGTCAAAAAGTACATACTCGTGGCAACGGCATCCAAATATACCGACGAGATGGCCCTGTACGTGACCGACGACACCAAACGCTGGCATCGCGCAGTCTTTCCTAGCGATCACCGTATCAATCAGCAGGCCTACACTGTCTTGGAGGGTACCAACTATAGCGTGCAGATTGATGTCATGAATGGACGACCTTCCAACCCTACCGGTGTTTTGCTGACCAGCAACTCCAATGGTACATACTTTACTCAAGCTGCCGAGCACATTAACCAGAACGGCATAGGCCACGTCGATTTCGAAAAGATCTCTGGCATTCAGGGCATTTTCCTCATCAATCAGGTTAGCAATTGGGAAGATGTCGAAGAGAAAGGTAACGATGTGGCCAAGAAGGTCAAGACCAAGATCACCTTCGATGACGGAAGAACCTTTGAGACCGTTCGCGCTGGCGACAAGGATATACACCTCCACTCTGTGACTGAAATGAATAATGTCGGCCGAGTCTTCTCCAGTCCCGCACCCGGCCTCGTCATGGGCAACGGCAATACTGGTGACTATCTTGAGCCTTACTCGAAAGCAGATCTATACGTCTCCGATGACGCAGGCAGGACCTGGCTGAAGGGACTCGACGGTCCGCACAAGTACGAATTTGGAGACCAGGGTTCCATTCTCCTGGCCATCCCGGACAGCAAGGAAAATGACGTCTCAGAGATCAAGTACTCGCTCAATCACGGCAAAGAATGGTCCAAAGTCAAGCTGCCCAAGGACTTGAAGATCCGCCCCTGGATCCTTACCACTACTCAAGACTCGACCAGTCTGACCTTTATCCTTACAGCAGAGTCATCCGATTCCAAGTACCACATCATCCAGGTCGACTTTGAAGGTTTGCACGAGGACACCTGCAAGGAGTCCGACATGGAAGACTGGTTCGCCAGGAAGGACGATGACGGCAACCCAAGCTGTCTCATGGGCCATACCCAAAAGTATCACCGGCGCAAGAAGGATGCGGAATGTTTCATCAAGCAGGAGTTCAAAGACCCTGTGCCCATCTCTGAGCCCTGTGACTGCAGCGATGCTGACTTTGAGTGTGACTTCAACTTTGTCAGAAAGGATGGCAAGTGTGAGAAGGCAGGCCCAATCATCCCGCCTGCGGGCGCTTGCGAGAAGGGGGACCCAGATGAGACATTCAAAGGTACGAGTGGCTGGCGCTTGGTACCAGGAAACGATTGCAAACGCAAGAACGGTGCGCAGAAGGATGAGCCCAAGGAGTGGAAATGCTCAGATGCCATCATGGCTCCTGGAAGTGGCGAGGCGAGTGGCGATATCAATAGCACTCGTACTTCGCTCAAAGGTAATTTCGCATCATTTGATAAGCATTATCTCGAACACGGCGACTCGAGTTCCACAGCAGACGAGACTATCATCATGAGACCGGTGGGTCCCGGAGGTACAAGTGCTGGAGACATAATGATCACTCACGATCACGGCAAGTCGTGGACCACGCCTAAGCAACTGGAGGGCGAGAACATCTGGGCCATCTCGTCGCACCAGTACTACAAGGACATGGTCTTCTTCCTTACATCCAAAGGCAAGGTCATCTACACTGTCGACCGAGGACAGCATTTCTACTCGTTCAACACTCCTTACCCTCCAGACACGAGTCGGTTTGCTTCCCCGTGGTCCTTTCATCCCGACCAAAAAGACTGGCTCATTTTCCACGGCCAAAGCTGTGATGGCGGCGTTTGTCATGATATTGCCTCGGTATCTCGAGACCGTGGCGACAACTGGGAGACACTGTCGCGTTTCGTGTGGCGGTGCGAGTTTACGGGCTCTCAGGCCTACCGAGGATACGGGAGACCTGAAAAACAAGTCGTCTGTCTCCAGCGGGAGCGCGAGGACAATGAGAAGGAAAACCCACTCAACCTGATTTACACGGACGACTTCATTGAG
This sequence comes from Pestalotiopsis fici W106-1, assembly GCF_000516985.1. Taxonomy (NCBI): domain Eukaryota; kingdom Fungi; phylum Ascomycota; class Sordariomycetes; order Amphisphaeriales; family Sporocadaceae; genus Pestalotiopsis; species Pestalotiopsis fici. The sequence continues at coordinate 1,991,543 of NW_006917091.1, read as the reverse complement.
GATAAGGGCAACATGAAGATCCTCCATCGCAACACTCGCGACTTTGCCACCATGGCCGAATTCATCGTCGTCGCCACGGAAAATCGTACGGCTGATACGCTGCACGCCTGGGCCAGTGTCAATGGACGTGACTACTCTCAGGCCCACTGGCCCTACAACTTTGAGGTCGACCATGAGCGACTCTACACTGTGTTGGACAGCTCGACGCATGCAGTGAACCTCTTTGTGGCGACCAAGGGCGAGACGGAAGACGACAAGTCACGCCGTTTTGGTTCCATCCTCAAGAGTAATTCGAATGGCACATCTTATGTGCTTAGCATCTCTGGAGTCAATTGCGACGAAAGTGGCTATGTGGATTTCGAAAAGATGCTTGGTATCCAGGGTGTCATCATGGTAAACACAGTGTCAAACCCCAGTGCCGTTACCGAGTCCAAGAAGCTTCAAACCAAGATCAGTCATAACGATGGTGCCGAATGGGCCTTCTTGCCGCCGCCCCAGAAAGACCTGGATGGAAAGTCGTTCTGCCAGAGCAAATCGGGCGACGAAAACTGCGCTCTCCACATCCACGGGTACACTGAACGGGCTGACCATGGCAAGACCTATTCCTCGGAGAGCGCCGTTGGCATCATGTTTGGCTGGGGCAATGTCGGTGCTTCGTTGGGTGACATCAAAGACGCCGATACTTACATGACGATTGATGCTGGCATCAGCTGGAAAATGGTCAAGAAGGGTCGCTGGAGCTGGTCGTTTGGCGATCAGGGATCCATCATTGTCCTGGCCCCGCGCGAGGGCCGGACCAAATCCGTCTCGTACACGACCGATGAGGGAGAGACATGGCAGGACTATACATTTTCCGATTCAGAGGTCACAATCACGGACATAACAACACTTCGCTCCGGCGCCTCTCGCAACTTTCTGTTGTGGGGTAATGATGGGGACAAGTTGTTCACTGTCAACTTGGATTTCTCTGGCTTGGCGGGTCGGCAGTGCATATACGACGAGAAAAACTCTGAGAAGTCAGACTACAACCTGTGGAGTCCAAAGCATCCGAAGCAGGCCAACGACTGTCTCTTTGGCCATAAGGCGCAGTACCTGCGGAAGAAGCCGGGACGTGATTGTTTCAATGGAGAGAAGCTGCAGCACCTCTGGGGCTTCAACAACTGCACCTGCACACGGCAGGACTACGAATGGCAAGTTTGCTTGGACCTTGACGGGCGGGGTACATCCAGTTGTATCGTGCTAACCAATTTTCTTCCACAGTGACTACAACTTTGAGTTGGACAAACATGGTCAGTGTCAGCTGGTACCAGGCTATCAGCCCATGTCTCTTGAGCAGTATTGCAGTGAAAACCCAAATGCAGACGAATACTATGAGCCTTCTGGATACCGCCGCATCCCTCTCACTACTTGTTCCGGCGAAGGTGCCAACGAGATGGACAAGACGAAAGCGGTTCACCCGTGCCCAGGCAAAGAGGAAGAATTCGAGCGCAAGCACTCGACATCGGGCGTCGCCATCTTCTTTGCGATTGTCATCCCCGTTGGTTTGGCGGGTGCTGTTGGCTGGTGGGTATGGCGCAACTGGAATGGCAAGTTTGGCCAGATCCGACTTGGTGACCAAGGTAGCACTTTTGACAGCGAGTCTCCGGTGGTCAAGTACCCGGTCATTGTCATCTCTGCCGTGGCAGCAGTGGTCGCAGCTCTGCCTCTGATCGCATCGAGCATATGGCGGAGCGCAACATCTGTTTTTGAAAGGTTCAGTGGCAGAGGAGGCTCGAGTTACAGCTGGCTCGGGAACGGCGGGCCCAGACGGTTCACCACACGCGACAGCTTTGCACGCGGAAGAGCCGACTACGCCATTGTCGACGAGGACGAAGGCGAATTACTTGGCGATGACAGCGATGAAGATATGTGAGTTGATCAATCTTTGGGTGAATGGTCCTTGTATAGAAGATGTCAATTTAATGCGTTCGGGTGGCAATGCTACAATCATGAGCCAGGAGGCAAGAGAGAAGGGGAGAAAGAAAGAAGGCGAAAAGGCATGATATCTGAGAATCCGAATTGGGAGATTGGGGTTTCTGCTTGACTGGCATAGTGTTCCGGCGCAGGTTAGATATAATCACTCGTGGCTTTATGCCTTTGTATCTCGATTTGATTTATATACCATGTATGACCAGTATCTAGTCACCGGATCTGACCAGCAAACATACATGATCTTGTCGTCATGAGAGGTTCAATGAGCAGCGCAGAAATGTAGATTATCAATATCTTGGGCTGGACAGGGAATGCAAATGCAGACTACTCGTTGACATTGAAGAGGTCTGATGGATAAGGGGCGCGCAATAATGAGTAAATGCTGCTTGCAGGAGTGGACGCGGGTTCATGCTGCCGCATGATGCCATGTTGTGTGTGTGTTGTACAGAGTAGAGTAGCTGCGGTGCTACGTCGGGTGGCCACGCTGTTACCGTCAAGGGCTCAGCCGGGGAATCCTTGGCTGACTGGTGTTGAACAATGCATTTTCCCTCCTGGTGTTGGAGCGGAAGAGGTTGATGATTACCTAGGTACGGCAATGGCCAAAAGGGGTGCTTTATAGACAACATCTACAATCCTATATTCGATCATACTTTTGATATACGGCTTGACATGTTTGAAACAAGGCGAGGCAGGAATAATTGATCGTTTTGCAAATCTAGGACCCCGAATATCAATGCCCAGGTATTAATTGGCCCTCCCGCAAGTTCCGGACTCGACGAAATAGCCAGCCCCCGATATGTGGTAGTTCTTCCCGAACCAGAACTGCATGCGTAGGCGAGGTGATTTGGACGTCGGAAACATGGCATATGCCTCTATATATTGTTTATTATTACTTCCTCCCCCCCCCCCCCTTCCTTTTGTGTGAACCTATAGGAACGCGTCGAATATGCGAGAGAAAAGATAAACAGAAGACCACGATTGGATATTGGTTGTTGCCGCCATGCAATCGGGGTTGTAGTGCAGGATAAATAGATCAATTCTACGAGTTGCAGTACATAGTAAATAGGTAATGCAGGTGGATATTGGCAGGCAAACAGTTGCCCATGTAACCGTGGGGGGGTTGCACAAGTGATATTATGTAGAAAATGGTAGTTTAGACATAATCCAACCTCGAGCATACCTACTCTTAGTATTGTGAGTGTCATGGTACAAAGTTTCCTATTTGCATATGCAAACTAAAATGCTTGGGGGGATGATGGCGGCAGAGGTATCTGGGGTGGGTTTTGGAGAAAGTGATTACAGAGAGAGAGAGAGCAATTTTTTTTTTTTACACTAAGCCTCCTCTTTAATGCCCACTCTTGCCCGCGTCTCCTGAAACATGCAGAGCTTACCACGCACTCACTCACTGCGCAACTAACGCCCCTGGATGCGGGCTCATGGGTCAAGAGAGAAAGAAGAGGGGTACAGTAGTAGGTACTATGCTGGGTGCAGGGAGTACGAAGGGGGGTTTGAAAAAAAAAAAGAAGAAAATGTGACAGGTCTAATTCGTAGACATGACGTGGAATGGGCGATTCATCATTCTGTACCGCGACCTTGGTATGACATTATAGTCAGATGGGTGGGTATTCGGTATAAAATGTTCAACTCTAGTGCCAATCTATACCTCTGGCAAGTGAACAAGAATAGACATGAGAGCCATGATTGGACAAGCCCAAAGTCTGCAAACTAAAGCATTTCAACAATAAGCATCATAACAATAATAATTAAATCCAAGGGAAGGCAACACAAGCTGAATGTTGTGTGTATTGTATTCTGTACATATAGTACGAGGGAGCACCACGACAGAGAATCCTCCCCAGTTGATGCAGGAGAGTAAGAAAGAAAATGGCGCCGAACCAGTGTGTTCACCAACATGTTATGCAACCCACTTTGTCCCATTCTCCGGCGACTAATGCGGGCTCAAACTGCAGAAACGGCGGAACGGTGGAGAAAGAAAGAGAGGAAAGTCTCAAAAAAAAAAAAAAAAAAATTACCGCTTCTCGGAACGCTGCCATCCCATGGTCTCCGAACTTCATGTATGCAGGCAAAAGGCTTTTTGTAGCTTGAGTCGTCTCACCCTGGGACAGGTTGTTGGTGGTAGCCGAAGCAGTTGGGGGCCGCCAGGGGTTAGTATAATCCCTTAAAAAAAAGAAAGAAAAAGGACTAAACTCGGTTGCACATGCAGCAATGCAAATACGCTAAAGCGTCTCCCAATCCAACGTACCTACACACAATGTTGCCGTATTGAATGGACAAGATAAGGAGAGTGACGAACCCAACACCCGTGGACGCATCTCAAGGCATCCGAGCCAGTCCATCTGCCGGGAACGGGAAGGGGAAAATAATTATCAAGCCAAAAAGGATCGAGGCACAGGAACACGCACAGCAACGCACAGAGGTCTGATCGTGGTTAGTTAAGCTTAGTTCTCTGAACAGCACGCCAACATTACTTTTTCTTTCTTTCTCTTTTGGTTCTGTGCGCTTCCGGGTGTGGGGGGGGGGGTGAATGGATGGCAGCACACGAGGGAGGAGTGGCACAGAACCAAAAGAGGGAAAAAAGAAAAAGAGAAGAAAAAGGCAGTGGATGGGACACATGGCACATCACTAGGTAGATTTCTGTAACAATACCCGAGCACTAGATAAATACTAATACTGTCTAAGTACGATTGGTGTATGTGTATTATGTGATCGTGGGTGGGGATCCGCTGGCTTGGCTGGCGGGCTCGCGTCATAGCGTAAGGGTGAGCGAGGCTATAGTAGAGGCCTACCAAGGTAAATCTTATCGACTGCAGTACGACTACGGACACATCTCTCTCGTGTTGGTTCTTATTCGGCTTCCCCTTCATTGGCTGGCCGACTGGTATGCATAGTTACTTTGCTGATCTTGCATTGGACCGCAGCTGAGTCGTGCCGCTGCTTGTCAAGTTTCGGCCAAGTCAACGCCTCTCTCTCTCTCCAGCTGATGCCTCAAGCTAACGTTCGTGCTTGCTGGGACGTGTATATGGGCATCCAATGCCATGACACCCACCACCCGGTCTAGCGAAGCTGGGTTACTGGGCCATGAAACAACTGGTTTGCACTGACAGCATGACATGATACGGGAGAGCACCTAGTCAGACAAGAAGTTCAGGTCTGCCAGTGCATGCCATGGGCAAAATTGGAAGGGATTCTCATTGATGTGACCCGTCCTATCAATTTCTCAGGAGCCGAGGTCATCTTTTTTTAGAGGTTTGCAACCAACCGAACTTGTTGCCTCTCATTATCCCTCACCCCTGAAACGAAACAATCTCCTCTTTGCAATGACGTCAAAGGTACACAAATTCCAATAAAGTCAAATGATATCTCCGCTACAATGAGTATAAGCTGATGGCGCCTCGGGCGAGCGATGTATGATACAGTAAAAGAAAATCGTCATGATGGAGATGCTCGTCGTAGTGTATAGATGGCGGCCGTGTCTTGATGCATGAGCGTGAGCTTGCAATCTGTATAAATCAAAAGATTCGCCTTGCTTGTTCTCCTCTTTTGTCTTCCCATGTCCTGCTACGGGGCAGCATCTTTTTTCTTTTTTTCTTTAGCTGCGCCGCACCTTGTTCCAAAATCGTTTGACCACGCCAGTATCCGCAGATGCAGTAGCTGCTGCCGCTGACGCCGCTGCCGCCTCTTCTTCCTCATCTAGGCTAGCAAAGAAAGCCTCGAGGCTCTCCTTGGATTTGCCCGTGTTGACGGCCGAGGCTTTCTTTGGGGGTGCATCCTCAAGACGAGGGGCCGTTCTCGCCATTTGCTGGGCAGATCTCTTCTGCCAGCCGTAAATTTCCTCCTCGCCAGCTCGCAGATCCGGTCTCGTCAGAGTCATACGCAACGTCATTTCCCTCGACGACGCCGGGATCTGTGCATAGCCATCCATCGGTGGGCGGAATGGAGGCTCCTTCGCATCCGTCGGGTTCTCCTCTTGTATATCAGCCTTGTCTGGACTATTAGGTGTCCTGGGCGATTCAGGGTCTGGTAAAGACTCTTCACTGTAGATGGATGATTGATCATCTGAGAAGAAGGTCTTGTGTCTTGATGAGTCTTGTGAGCGCAATCCCCGGGAATGGCCCCGTGATCCGTGCCGCTCATGGTCTGGTAGGTTTGCAATTGCATTCTTTGATGGAAACCCAAACTCAACAGCTTCATCGAATTTTTGGGGCGAAGCAAGGTAAACGCGCAGTTTTGCTCGGGCCTCTGGATCTTGGTAGTGCGCTGCGTCTGGATCAAAAGTTGGAATTGATTCCTCAAATACAGGTCGCGGGTTTATGAGGGACAGTGTTCGGGATCTGCGACGAACGGGAAAGGGAGGCTGAGAGGTCGGTGAACTTGTTGATGGCGATGCTGGCGTGTGCGTTCCGCTATTAGTCCCTGGGCGACTGGTTGAGATTGAAGACCGACCAAACGGAATCTTGTTTATTGAAAGGTGACGGCGGAAGGAGGGGCGATGCTCCGTCGAACGACGTGGTAAGCTCTCCTTCAGGTTGGCGTGGTAGTCGTCCAATTGCAAACTTAAATCCAAGTCGTCGTCACCCTCTAACCATCGGAAACTGTCATAGAAGCTGTCGCCGCGTTGAAGTCCTTGTTTAGGGGCGCTGGTATGGTCCGCCATCCTGCCCGATTCGATTCTCGTGCTGGGCTTGGATGAATTCAAAGTTGGCACGTAATTACTGGGTGGTTGCGGTGGGCGTCGATCCGAACGACGACCGATTTTATAAATGGCCTCGTCTGCGGCATCCAGGATAACACTTTCCCTCAGACACCTCGCCAAGGCTAGCTGTTCTGCTCTGCTTAGATGGCGGTGATGACCCGCAAGCGGAAGGTCTGTGTGGGAGGTCGGCGTTTTATAAACAGAAGTTGAGCTCTGCGACCGACTGATTGGACCTGTAGAGACAAGAGTCTCTGACCTCGAGTGAGTGTTTCTCTGAGACGTGTCGAAGTCACTGAAAGTGAAGCTTCTGGGCGATGGTCTAAATCCGTCGAGATCTGAGCTACTACTATCATTGAGGGCGCCAGATGACTGGGCAAACCTCAAACGCTCCAACGAGGAGAAGTACTAAAAACGAGGAAGGAATATGTTAGCCAAAGCCACATGAGAGAAGGGCACGGATACAATGACCCATGTGAAACAGGAAAAACAAAACATGTACAAAGACATGAGCGAGGAGAAAAGAGAGGATCAAGTGATGATGAAAAAAAAAAATCCAAAAAGAAAGAACAAGATGCTTGGTCAAATTTTTTCTATTTTTTTCTTCAGAAAAGACCGAACGCCATGGGCGTGTGAGACATGGGGAGGCTTGAGGCGCCGGCGTGGGACCGCATGCAATATTGGGAGCCCATAGCGTTAAGCCATCGGCGGTGGACTAGGTTCAAGAGGCATCAACTCCCGTAGACACGCAGCGCGGTGCCGTAACAGTGCAGGACTGCACATTGGTGACAGAACTATAGCTATGCAGGTCGAGCATGGGGGAGAGCGCATGCAACCCCGGAGCTGCGTAGGGATTCGGCTGGCAGTGGCCGAGGACTCGTTGCTGATCTGACCTGATGCGACCCAATTCATGCTGCTCCATGTGCCAAAGGAGCGGAGGTTGGGCTCAATGAGATGACATCTCCGTATCCATACTGTGAACCAGCCATCCAAGCCAGCCAAGGAGCAGCAGATCAAGCATCAATCACACCTCGCGTTGACGCAGGTCCAAGGAGAGACAACCAAAAGGGAAAACAAACAACGAAAAGTAAAAATTGCATAGCGCAGAAGAAGGAGGGCCACTGCGTATGATGCGGTAGCTTGGCATGCCACGGGAATTAGACTGCGCCAATGAGTTGATAGCTCCCGTATAAGTGGAGCTGATGATGAGACAAAGAACATTGCTCTACGTCTTTGACCATGATATATGCCCAAGTATCGAGGTAGCCGAATTCCTAGCCAGGGTACCGAAACAGCAAGCAACATTGAATGGTGGCAGAAAGTAAGGTTGTCCAATCAATGACGTGCAGAGAAGACACACACGCAGCACAGGAAAGACAGCGATAGACACTTTCTACTGCATACTTGACATATATGCTGGCGCCAATCTGGGTCTCTCGTGGGTGCAGGGATTTGGGGTGTGCATGTGGCCGCAGATTTGCCCAAGACGGGGCAACCTACAAGAAGGGGGATAAAAAGAAACAAGAGAATGAAAGACACTAGGAGATTTGGAAATGGTCAACTAACCTTGCGGCGTACGGCTAGTGGTAGTGTCTCGAACTCTTCGATTTCCTCTCGCGACAGTTGCTGCAGAGGTGGGCCAAGGATGTTGCTGCTGCTGCTGCTGTTGTTGTCTCTCTTGCCCGAGTATTTCCTTGACGATTTGGCGTTGCAGTCGCTCGTTTTTGGTCTGGCGGGGATCCAACGGCGCGTCGTAGGAGCAGTAGCAGTAGTAGTGCTGGTGCCGATAGATAACTTTGAAGCCGCTTCCGTGTCGCGCGAAACATCTGTGGCCAAGGACCGCTGGTCTACACCGGGTAGTCGACTTTGTTCGCGAAGGGTGTTATGATATTCGGCTGCCAGCTTGCTGCTACTGAGATGAGTGGGATTCGGCCACCTTACCGAACCCTCGCTGGCGACTCGAGATCGAGCGCGCGCTGGTGCCATTTTTGAAATGGGCGTCTGGAATTGTCCTCGTCCGGAATGTACCCAAGCACTTGGGTGATTGAAGAATCACAATGGCTGAATTCGAATTCTGGCACACAAATTTCGAGGTACCGACTGGCGGTCAACAGAGAAGCATGGTATGTATCCGTGTCAAGCTACGAACAATGTAGAAGACGGCACTGGGCCGAGATCGCCTTTGGGTTTTTTGCTTTCTTTTCTTGATCGACGAAGGGAAGAGGGGGAGAAAAAAAAAAAGGTCGCAAAGATGTACGAACGGAAGGCGGGACTGCGAAGATGTCATAGAAGACCGGAAGGGACGATATGATGCACAATTCATCTCTTATCGAGCGAACAACTACCACTGGGGGGGGGATCCAGTAGAAGTTCCAGTCGAAGCGCCGGCCATCGCTCATCACATCAAGCTCTTGAGTAACGAATGGCCAGTGGTGGACAGGGATTCCGAGCCTGCCACCGCTCTCGTGGAGATGGCTGACAATGGCGAGCATGGGTTTTCTAGAAGGACGAGGGTCACAAAGATTTGGGAACCCTGCCGCCAGTCGGCGGACCAGAGCAGGGCCATGCGTTGGGCCACTGGCTGCTGCGTGCGTGATTCTTCCCAGTAGTACAGTAGCCTAGCTGAAGCCCAGAAGCCTGGGTGCCTGGCGGCGACGTGGACCTTTGAAGGAGGAGGAGCAAAGGAGAGCTCTTCAACCCCCGGCCTTGGCCCTTGAGGACATCCCATGTTCAGGGACACGTTGGGCGATGGGACCAATCGTCTTCCAAGGATCCTGCAAGGAACAGGCACGCTAGCACATGTGTCAACGGCGGCTGTTGGCTCGTTCACACAGCGCTGAGCGCCCCGAGGACCCGGCGAAGTATGTGGAGTCTTACTGGCTGCCTGGTGGGGGTGTTCTCACCTGCTAGGGGGTCATGTACTAGTGTATATGTACACACATCACTTGGTAGGCGCCAAGATTGCCCCAGCTGTGGGGTTCCTCTTTCGTCCGTCCGTTGCCCCTTTCGGCTGCAACGCCCAGGGGCAGCAGCAGATGAGTAGATCCCCGTTCGGTAGCGATCGACACTCATCCACGCCAATTTGGCCAAGAGGCGATGATAATCTCATTCTGTCTCTTTTTGCCAACCACGACTCTTGCTGGCCGATGGTTTATTCTTCTTCTTTTTGTTGCTGCTCAGCTTTCGATACTTAAGTAGCTTGTTTCTTGGCTTTTGTCGTGATGATCGTTCCCTTTCCCCGCCCAGCAAAAGCCTCACATGCATAAAGTGCCGATCTGACCGACACATCAGCCTTTTTTTTAAAATTCACAGGGCCACAAAACTGAAGCTGTCAACTACCGAAGTACAATTCGTAGGTACACGGTATCAAAGATGGAAACCATGACGAATCTGCCCATCGATCGCACGTTGGCGTCATCACATTTACATTTTATTTTCCTTCTTCTCTTTGTGTAGTATTCTTTTTGATGCTGCGGCTCGCATGTGCAATACTCTATATGACAATGTTAATTCTTCAAAAATCTAGGCATGTCCATCTCATACAAGCGCCACCCATATTGACACATAAGCCCATTGCTGGATTCAGATATGTGCCGAGACTATTTCACGCCGACGAATGCCTTGGGCTCTTGGAAAAGCCTACGTACAAAGAAGTACGTACACGGTATCATAGACGCCAGTGGAGAGGGAAAAATTGATCAATCCCTGACTGCAAATCCCGTGGTCCCTTTACTGGCCATCTAATCTTATGCTTCCCGCCCGTCCATCGCTGGCCACGAGGGTCCTCCGTGGTCCACTTCCGTTGCGACTGGCGGCTTGCCATTCCCGGGCTGTCGGGTCGGTATTCTTGGGATAGCTCTCAACTAAAATGTTAGACCATTCCGTTTTGAAAATACCTTTTTTTATTCTCTTCTCTCTTTTCCTAGAAGAATGAACCAATGCATGTGTGTGTGTGTGAGCACAGTCAATGTCGACCGATGCTCACGTGGTGATCTGTGGCCTACGTTGGTACTTTCGGGTTACGAGAATCCCGGCGGAGTCGCGTCCTTTTTGTCATCCTCGTCGCAAGATGTGGATGTCTTTGGTGGGACAAGTTGCAAGGCAGAGAGGATGGATACTGTGTAATAATACTGCCAGCCCCTGCCGGCCCAGCATATCATATTTATTAGTGTAGTCTGTCGCCAGCTTCAAATACCATAAACCATCTCTTCCCCCCTGCGTTCAATTTCTCGCCTGCTCATTGTTCAGCAAAGCGCCATGCGACTTGATACCATTGCATGCTCTACTGACTGCACGGATAGTCGTTCCCGATTGCGAGATGAGAGTATCAAATGGTAAAGGAAGTATGGATGATAAATGGTGCACATTTGCATCGACTAGGATTCTGATAATCGTACGAGGTGGTTCAAGGGGAAATAACTAGTATTAGAGCATATGAACAAGAGGAAATGTGTTCCGGCACGACAACATCAACTTTGGCTTCCTTCACCCGGTTTGAATACATTAACAAGTTTAACACACTGAGCAAAAATGCTCAAACAACTTTGTCTCGTACTCCAAGAGCCATGAAGCCACTTGATGACACGGCTCCATCCAGTCCGTTATGTGTAATAGGTGCACACTATACTATGCACATACTCAAAAGATCCTATCGTCATCTCGTAGCACTCCACCCGATAGCAGACCCCCCTCTCAGCCAGCGCCGAGTCGTGCAGGTAGAAGCATGCTGCCCACCTGGCACAGATCATCCGCTTCCAATGAGCGAGTCCACAGGATCATAGTACTTGTAAATCTTGTTGCCGCCTTTGACGGCCGGGGCGTCGAATGTTGAAATGCCCGTCGTTCGGTCATATGATATCTTACTATTTGCCGGCTGCTTGCCCCCGCCTCCAGGTAGGTCGACGATGAACTTTGGCAGGTCAAAACCGGCAATAGATCCCATGAGCTGTTTCTCCATATCAAGTATCGTTTGCAGTGGCGTGCGAAAGTGTTCGGCCCTTTTCACCATGTCGCATTGGTAAACGTAATACTGCAAGGTCCATGTTAGTATTCAAGATCAAGACATGACAATTGTCTCCTCGAGGTAACCGAAACTTGACATACCGGCTGGATTCTTAATGTATCTGCCAAAGTGCGGATCAGTGTGCCCATGGTCTTGACATCGTCATTGACTCCCCTCAGCAGCACCGTTTGGTTACGAACTGTGACTCCCGCGTCCCGCAACCTACGGCTGGCCTTCTCAGTGATCCACGAGATTTCGTTTGGATGATTGAAGTGAGTGTGGAGAGCCATCCTCTTGCCAGCCTTCTCCGCCTGCTGACTGACGTATATGAGGGCATTGGTCCAATTATCCTTGGGATCGAGGAACCGGTTAGGGCTCACTGCGAGCCCTTTTGAGGCGAAGCGGAATTTCTTGATGTTGGGCATGCTAATCAGTTTTAACCCAATTTCAACAAGATGCTCTGGCCCAATGAAGAACGAGTCTCCGCCCGAAATGACAATGTCCTGGATTTCAGGTGTCTTTGCAATATGATCCAAACAAGCCTTCCATCGAGCCCTGCCCTGCTTGAAACGACCCTCCTTCTCGAGAGTAGTCGTGTCAGCGCCGACATCATACGATCTCGTGCAAAATGCACAATAGGTGGGACAAATTGATGTAGCTGAAAGGTTTGAATTAGCTGGAGCTATACAAAAGCCTATTGAGGGCAAACTTACCAAGGAAAAGAGCCTTGTCGGGATACCGGTGCACCAAGCCATCTACTTTGGAGTCAACTTTCTCGTGCAGAGAGTCGAGGTTGGCTTTGGGATGATCTGGAAGCATCATGGAACCAAGAGGCATGAATTGCCGGAATATGGGATCATTTCTAGGATCGTCCCAATTGATCCTACTGAAGATGTAAGGCCTGTGATTGAAATTCTACATTAGTTTCTGAATCATAGCGACCCGAACTCTCAACAGACGTATTTTCTAAGACTTACATCATGCGCACTGACATGGTGGAACAAGCAAGTCCAGCAAAAATGTCGTCAATGAACTCATCTCGGCTCTGCATTCGACCAGTGGCCTTGTCGACTGGGACTAAATCAGGAACCAGCCCACCGATCAGTTTCCTGAACTCATGAGGGTTTGATTTGCTGTGAAACTTGATGTCATTTCTCATCTGGACGCAAGTCAGTAATTGCTCTCGAGCGTGTTAGGCATGCGTGAAACTTGCACTCCATGAGTACGACATGAATTGTTCAGCCGATACATCTTTCCACATTGGAATCTTCCTCCAAAACTCATCTAGCTTTGGCTCAGGCTGTGGTTCCGATTTAATTTTACCCATGAATGGCGTGATAGGTTCGTCCAACTTGAATATTGGCATGGCCACTTCATGAGCATGTTTGGCAGATGAAGAAGAGATTCCTCTATTCGCAAGGCGCTGACCAACGCCTATGAAACTGGGCATTGATACAGATGGCTTCAACTCAGAGACCTGTAACTGGCTGAGAGTAGACAATGAAGACATGACCTGGCCCTTCCTCTGGGAGGATTGGCGGCCAAGTGCCGACAACTGTAACATTTTCTTTCCTGGCAACTCTACTAGGTTGGCTGTATTTCACAAACACGTCCTCAAGATGAAGAAAACTTTTTCTACGATGAACTTTATTAGAATAAGGCTATATGGACAGCCACCTGATACTTGATTCGACGGGAAAATCGATGACCAGAGGGTTTTCGGCACGTACCTCCAGTGGAAAAGCTATGCTTTGCGTAAGGGTCGGGCAGTCATATGATAGAGCTGCCAGATGAAAGTTCGTGACGGAAAAGCCTTGCTGACCATGACTTTAGCACCAATCATTGTTGACCGAACACGGACCGGGTCGACATTCGTCACTATTGAACACGTACCTCTTCTAATCACTGTCTCAAGGCAGAAAGTGGAATGATAGGTATACCGAAGGGAAGAATGAAAGATGTCTCCACCTGATCAGTAAGGCCGATGTAGAGAACAAGAAGATGGGTAAATAATTTGCAGATAGCTTTGAAGGACGGTGGACTATTCTCAATCTTTTTTGACTGTTAATAGTCGAAAAGGCAAGTATGCTCAAGTAGCAGTTGAAATTGGGCAGATAGTTTCTTCTTTATATAAGGAAAAACAAGGAGTTCCAGGAAATTGTTGGTAAGATGGCGTGGCGCATGAAGGTTCTCATTTGTATGATTATAACAAAATGATTTAGTACTTTTTATACTTCTTGGGGGCATGGTTGGACAAGTATAGAACCAACAACAACTCTAATGGGGTACTTAGGAAAATGACACCCATCGGAGTACAACAAGTACAAATTTTTGCCACAGCGACAGATGGATAAAGGGATTATTTGGGATTGTGAGGGTTGGCGCGATGCAATCTCTATACTGACCCGTTGTCTCAGTAATATGGTCGCCGAACCACACAATTGGGTCCCATCCCTTGCGCTTGTAATATTAAGAGCATGCTGACCACAGATAGAAATGTCCACATGACTTCCGGGGCTTGATCCGACAGACTGGATATCATGCTCCAATATCTTGGCAGGGGCGATTCATTGTACTTGATCCGATCATGCAGGATATGTCTAGACCATGGTTTGTCTCCAAAATTGGTCGCCCAAAACGTCACTATTCCCACGAGGCCTAGAGCTGGTGGTCAGAGGTCTGATCTGAACAAGTAGGTTTAGAGCTTGCCAAGGTCCTACAGTTTATCACCTGCTGCATCGCTCAGGTGTGCGTAAGAGCTGAAAAGAACCAAGGGACGAAACAGGTCAAGTTGGAGAAGGTGCAATTCTTGTAGATCATTTCTGCCCCCAGATTGTGCGTAAAGGACTGGCCTTCATGCATCCGCTGATGAGTGGCAAAGCACGGATCCATTGGAAAGGCTGATTTGTGATGATTTCATTCATAGATTCCAACACAACCTTAGCTTTGACTTGACGATACCTTGCAGTTTGGTACTGCTATCTATTCAGAACAAAAATCGAACTGGTATCGCCAAAGACAGTGGACTTTGTAATTTACCAAAGAAAAACGCTATAAAAAACACACGTGTCTGTTGCCTGTTGCTGATTTCACATGGGCAGAAACAAGGCAGATTGATGTTGACTGTGGCCAACGGTTGTGTTGAGGGTTCAGTTATGTCCAAGACTAATAAGGTATAAAATCCCCGAGCAGTGAATCTGATTGGGTACCGTGCAGATGGTTCATATTGCATCAGTTATGTACGTTACCTGGCTAGTGGATTTAGTTGTTACACAACAAATGTGACACAATATTCTCAGCCTGCAGGTATCCATCTGCTTGGACTTTTTCTTTTTCTTTTTTTTGGGCTTTGATTGGTGGTGAGTCTGAATTCCCTCGAGAGCGGGCTGCCCATTGATGCCAGCGTCTCTCATAGGCAAAGGTTTACCGATCCGACAGCTTACCAATGCCACTGGACCAAAGCTGTGCATTTGAGTACTATGTTTGCGGCCTCCAAAGAGCATAACGTCGAGACTGTAATCTTCAGCAATGTCATCAGCAACTGGCGAATTCTTTATGCAACCGTAATAATCCTCACGGTAGATTTCAAGGGAACAAATGCTGACGAACGCTCCCGAGGCCGGTGCTACAAGCCCGGCCTTGAACAGGACGTACCGTTATGCCACCACAATGAGCTGCATTGGGGCAGAATCTCGTCGACGGATGTGGCATCTGCAAGGCGAGATAGGAGCAGCACGTGCATGCGAGGAGGTGGTTTCAGGGACAAGGACCAGCCGGTGAGAAGTTGAGATGTTTCCTATGGGTCCATGCAACAAGGTGGAGATGCCCTATTGCAACCCCTGCCTACCTACTTATCTGCCTGCCTGCCGCGTTCATGATAATATACTGTGTATATTCCAGGGAAGTTCCTGGGTAGGAATATTGGCGTCCATAGCGGTCTGATCCATCGTGCCTCATCGGACCTCTTTGCCTAGTCGCTTTCCCCCTCCCAACCCTTCTCATGTACCCGCCATCATATCATGTAAGTATTCTCATGTAGGCACGATGTTTCTTTCGTGGGCCATTGGTAGATATGTCAACCACACATGACACAGTAGAAGAGCAAGCATGATATACTTCACTCGTTGTGTGATTGTACTTTCTAGCAGCCCCATATCGCTGCATGGTTCTTTTGTTTGCTAGCAATCCTTCTGTCCTGGTCTTGCCAGCAACCCGCTGACTCGGCTAAGCACCGAACGCAGATGGTGATCCTATTGGGATAATCAAAAATAGCACCTCTCATCCGTGGAGGAGCTTGAATCCATGTATCTTTTCTTACTGCCCACACAAGTTTGGGAATAACACCAAGGTGATGAAAAACCATGTAATTTGACACAGAACCGAGCCGTGGGTTGGTAGAAACCGAAGAGTAAAAAGCTGCCTCCCCAAGTACCTACTGTCTTGACTCAACAACAAATTGAGGCGATATCATCGCTGCGGATTTTCCACATCGGGGGATCATTTTCATGTCATTCAGTCGGACGTCCATCAACTCAGACATATTTGGCACCAGACACAGCGCGGTATAGTGCCAAGAACAGACAGCCATACAACTAGCTTTCGTGGTATGACTTAATTCCCTGTGATGCATGATTCGAAGAGTCGATGCCAGCTTTGCAAAGTAAATGGCTCAGCTGAGGGGCCATCATCTGCGGCCCGTATTCCGCAAATCAGCCAATGGATGTTGGAGCGTTGTCTGTAACGTACTTGTCATCTACGGCATGTTTGCAAGAAGATCCATTCACATTCATCCAGGTTCAAGAGAGGGCCATGTGCAATCTGCAAAACTTGGCGATTAGCCAGGGGAAGGGAGAAAAAAAAAAAAAAGACTCCGACGGACTGCCAAGGCATGGCTCAAATGCTACAATGTCATGTTACAAACATGGATGCATTCAGTTTCTTGGCGCACATGAGATTCGCCTAACGCGGCTGGAGTTTTGGCTGGAGGTTTTGATAGGCGCAGACGCGGGCGAGCAGAACAAACATCCAACACACACTCCCACACAATTCAGTCTGCAGTTTAATTGGACACACACGCGAGCTGCCGCAGCCGACTCAGCTGCCCAGTGGCACGTTGTCCAATCACCGATGGCTTAGTACCTGTATTTAAAGTGTTGGTGCCATTAAGGCGGCAAGAACATCAGAATTCCCGATCCGAAATGTACGGGCCGGTCAAAGCGTCAAGTTCTCGTCGACCGTGCCGCATTTGCGATGCCGATCAGACACTGTCTGTATGTATCTTTGAGGTATACATACCATCACCTAAGGTGGTGACGAGGAATAGTGCCTCGGCCTTGGTTGGTACTCCCGAGAAATTTGAGTACCGTCTCTGGAGAGAAGTAACATACACAGCACATTACTGATGAATGGTCCATAGGGGAGCAAGCTGTGACGTTTGAGTTTGTGTCAAACCATCGAGTACATCTTGAGTACCTTGATCTGCCCAATCATTCATTTCCCAAAAAGAACAAGGCTGTTTTATCAATCCTCGTTTATCATTAGATTGCCGTCTAGACAGCTTGGTATATCGGGTTGCAACTATTTCGGCACACGCCGGAGCCGCCGCTAAAACTATGCGGCAACATCGACGTGGCTTGCAAGCAGATGTGAAAATGTTTGAAATGCAGTGTAGACTTGGTCAGGCAACCCCCTTAGCCTGCTCCAAAAAAAGAGTTTTCTTACGATCCAGAGCGGTAGATGTAAATATTAGCCACACCAACAGACGGACCGGCTTGTGACACAAACACATCGGATCCACGGGAGACAGTTTGGCAGACCATCTCGGTTGCTTTTTGATCATTTTGCCCAATTTGTTTCATAGCAGCGAGACTTCTTGCACTGCACAAATGGTCTTTACCTTGGATACGGAAGAACAGCGTATAAGCGGCCCCTGTTTTGTAGACCTGCACGCTTGTCTAGGTATCTTCCCTCGCATCGTATTCCACCAGCCTTGCCCGGTCATTACCCGACCGTGGCTTGGAATACGGATATGGACGTCATGACATCTTGCGGCTCAGGTGCGGACGGAAAGCAATGCATCAATTGCGTGGACGTCTTACTCCAGAGCCCTACACGCACATGTCAATCAACAGATCATACCTTTTCGAGTGGGGAAGGAGAGGATGAGGAAAAGGCCATAAATCAAGAAGGATTGCGCAAAGCTCAACGTACCCGAGATAGTCTTCCTTGATACTGCCAATGGCCCACAGCTCGCCGACCTCAGCTCGGGTACCCAACAGCTTGACACGCACGTGCGTTCCCACCCTGATGTGCAAGTCGTCGCCGTTGGTGAACTCGGGGGGCGTAGCATTGGGGTCCCACTTTGTATCGCTTGGAATCAACTAGAAAGGCTGCGTCAGTCTTGATGTAATCCCAAGACCACGAACCATGGTTTCGCTTACATGCGAGCTAACAAAGATCCTTAGAGGACCAGCTTCGGCGAAGAAGCCATGCTGGTTCACAGAGACAACGATAGCATCGATCTGAGGGTTGGTCAGTCAAAGAAGTTCCTTCAACCCGAGACCGATCAGACTGTCTTCATACCGTCTCACCCTTGAAGGGTCGCCAAACAACCGCCTTGTACCTCACAGTGAACTCGGCAAGCCCACTACCTGGCAGAATCCGGCCTTCGGAGATGTCAAAGGTGTCCATGATGGTAATAATATAGTAGCTTCCGGTACAGGTACCCTCGACGTCATTCAGCAACTTGCCCGTGACAAGCTCATGCATGTTCTTGCCAAAGTAGGACGGATGCAGCGTCACGCGCCGCTCGAGGGTATAGAGGAAGAACATGGTGTGAGTATATGGGTTGGCGTTGGTTTCTGCGCAATGTACGCGAGCGGCACGGTGAACGGTGTTGGTTCTGTTTAGGAGGTCAAAATGTTTGTCGGGGTCGAGTCTGGCGCCTCCTCCTGCTTCTGTCGATGAGCGAGCGAGTGATGGAAATGCGACGTCGGGGACGAGGGGAGCTCGCTCGAGTCTAGCCGGTTGAACAGGGATGCAAAGTCGGTTGAACGGTGAAGTGATGGCCGGGCACCTATTCCTTGCAGTGTTGTGATTGATGGGCAAGTGTGCGTTGATCTGCGAATCGCGCAGTCGGTCGACAAAGAAAAGAGCACCTGGCGCTCAGCGAACTATGGGTATCATCTAGAAATGTTGGCGACAAAAGACAATGAGGGCGGGCACACAAGATGCTAGAAAATTAACGGACAAGGGAGTCGGAAAAGCACCAAGAAATTGACTGCCGACCAAGGGGTTGTCGGGTTGATGCTCGTTGGTTTACGCGACTCGTCCCCAAGCAGTTGCGCAAGAAATGGATGGAAAGCGTTTTGGTGATAAAATGATTGATGAGCGATGGGAATGCAAAGAGTAGGTAGGTATGGTTGGTTGGTTGGTCGGTCGGTACGTACATTACACTTGGGTTAGCTGAACGCGACCAGGCTGAACTAGAGCCTCACCACTCGCACGTTTCTCTGTCCGAAACCTGGAGGGCGAGGCGAGTCGGGTGCCTGTAATGTAGTATGTATATGGTCAAAGCGCCTGTGTGCCCATTGATCACCCCACCAATATTCAAGGCTCAATCGAGCTAGCCGGCTAATCTGCGGGCTAGAACCTGCTTACCTAGAATTTAGCAATTGCACCTTCTTGTAAATACCTTGATTCCAAGTGTTTATAAAGTATTCTTTGCCTTGATATGCAAGGAGAAGCTGCTGCTCAACAGTCCTCACATGGCGACCATTGATACCTCATGACTTTGAGTCAAGCACTTAATAAGGCGGATGTTGCCAAATGTACCTGCCCAAGGCCTGCTACCTACGTACTTGATAAGGTAGCATAGTCTAAAAGTTAGGTGTATGCACAGGATCACCATCTTCATAGGTAGGTGCCTTGCGGAATTGGTTGTTGGTTACAATGCCCGAAGGATTCCCCGTCTATTTTGATACTCAAGTCACCTTATAAGTAAGATATATATCACCATGGTTCACTGGTACTCTGTAGTAAATTATCTGGTGTAAACTTCAATAGTCACAAGAGCAGCCATCTAGGACCGCAGGGAAAATAGCATCATTAATGTTGCGATGCTCAGCGACATGTGCAAAAACTATTCAGCCATAGCAGTTGCCGAGGGTTCGGATGCCGAAGGAAGGTCAGGAGTGACTGAATCCGGCGCCTCAATCAACACGGGGGCTGCTCGTAGTTAGCAGAGCGACCGTGGTTTACGCAATACATTACTACTACTAATGTAGGTACATGGATAGCTAGGTTGTATCAAAAGTTTTGACGACAATATATCGTAGTTCTTGAAGTAATGAGCCCTTTACTTTGAATGTCCTCTTCTCTTCGTCAGAGACAGTTTATTTCTTCTCCCGGAAATATCTTCAAGAGCTTGTATGAAAGATGATTTTATTGGCACAGTCATCTGGCCACAACTGGAGCACGCATACATCAATGAATACCTACCTAACCTAGTAGATCCGTACACCAAGGATCCATGGGACGGGTCGGATTTGATATGAGGCTGCTATTGTCTGCTGATTCCCCACCACGAACCGTTGGAAACCATCCCCCCCCCCGGGGAAGACAGCCGAAAAACGCTGCTCAGTGCCCCAACCTGGCCATGATGCTACGTAAAAGTAAGTAAGATGGTCACCTAAAAAGTTTAGCGACGGACAGCGGAACGCCACGGCGGCATGCAAAAGCAGCTCTGCTTTAGCAACCGCAATCGCACCGCAACTTATTGGATGCGGCCAGCAGAGATAAACCTCACCGCACACCTATTCCTTTCGACCTTGTATTCATCGACCTGCCTGCCGACCTAATCACATTACCTTGCCTGCATTTACCAACCCACCACCTATCCGTTCCCTCTCCCTCTGCTTCCGCCGAAAGGCTGCTGCATACACCTCTTCATTCGTCTTGAAACTCGACTCTTTCTCCCCGCTGCTGCGCTCCGGCCTTCACTTTCTACACCATGTCTCTAAACTTGGAAAAGCAGCTCACCTTTGTAAGTTGCTGGCCTCATGCTCGCTTCCTCGTCTTGTCTTGTCTTGCCTTGTCTACTAGTCTGCACGTGTCCGAAGCTGTATAATGTCCCGATCTTTTTTGTAGCTGCTGCGACTGCTGACACAGCACCCAAATCCAGTACGGCGCATATCACCACAATGCCCTCAATGTCGCAATTCACATGACATGTGTGCCTCTGATTCTGATCTCGGGCTTTTGCATGGTAAGTTGTCCGCCTACATCGAATGAGGGGCATATCGAAAGCCGCCGCCGCTCCCATCCAGTGCTGAGCATACATCTTTTTCCAGGCAGCCAATACCGGTACTCTCATCCCGCTTCCAGATGCCCTGACGGTCCCGTACCTCGACCTGAACCTTGGCACCATTGCTGCTCTGGCGTATGCGATTCTCTACATATTACTCGAACCCGTGGCTGGAACTGCTCTCGGTGCACTCTGCCTGGGCGCAACAGCCTTTGCCAACAAGGCCCTGCTCGAGAACCCAACCCAGACTAATCAGATTGCCATTGCGACACACATAATCAGCTGGTTGCTTCAGTTCGTCGGGCATGGAGTTTTCGAGGGTCGCGCTCCTGCCTTGTTGGACAATATCGTGCAGGCTTTGTTCCTGGCTCCCCTCTTCGTCTGGCTTGAGCTTCTCTTCAAATTCGGATACCGTCGCGAGCTCCAGAGCCGGGTTGACAAGGCCGTGCAGGTTGAAATTGCCAAATTCAGAGCACAAAAGGCGCTGAAGAACGGGAAAGCCCAGTAGATGGCGTGTCCCACACAAGCTCCCTTGAGCTGCTTTGCGCGAGATGATATATTGAAAAGCGCAGTGCCCTAAAATAGAGGACACGGAAAAGCGAGGCATGGCGCCGAAAGCTGGTGATGGCTTATGAGGTGGAAGTTGGAGCTCACATGGCCAAGGCATGACGAGTGCAAAGAACTTGTAAGGCAAGAGGCTAGGGATTCATCAAAGTGAGAGACTGACCTGTTGTAGGAGTATGCCATCTCGAAGATATAGAGCAGGACGCATCGTGTTATTTTGGTTACTCATGATACCCATAAATTTGACTTTATACTATTTTTTCCCATTGCAATCGACAATACATTATTTCCAGCATGCAAGGACTGCAAAGAAGGGGTTGCTCAGTTCATCTCATACTCCTGGAGGCAGGTAGATGAGAAGTGCATCACGGGAATATCACGAATTATTTTGACCAAATTCTTTCTCTTTCCTCCCTGTGTGTACAGTACGGCAATTATATACTGGTGACATGTCCAACAAGCCTGCTCACCTTCATATCCACAGACCACGACGAGATATATACTTCACCTGAGAACAAACAAACCTTACTCTGCGTCTTCTACGTTGATTCAACGCCTTGCGGCTCTAGCTTCAATTCTGCGAGCGGCTTCACAAGCAAATGACACATCCGAATCCGCTTCCCCGCCGGCGTGGTGGCTTGATCCCAAGCCGAGCGACGCGAGCAATGTCTGCTTTGTCGTGGCCTGTGGCGTTTTTCGCGAAGAATTGGGCAGCGGGCGCTGGTTTAGGGCATGCAATCTCTCGACTTCCTTGTGTGCTTGCAGATACGTCTCGAATATGGGTCTTGGCAGTTGTCGTGATGCGACACTTGTGGGAAACGGTCGACCTCTCACAGGCAGCGAATCTTCATGGTCATATCCCTGATCGCGTTGAGGAAGCCTGCCAGTATGCCGCAGACTCTGAGCCTTCCAAGTCGGAAGTGGCTTCGCTGGCTTCCGAATTGATCTTGGGGACCCGTCCGAGACCCCTGCGATTTGGCTGCTGCCTTCTTTCTGTCCTTTCATGAGTCGCCCCGTAGACGTCTGAACCCTACTACTTACATTTCTGCTGGACTGACCCGAAGTGGCGCGAGACGCGAAGGGCCTACCTTGGGAAAAACTCCGGGATCTTTCAGCTCTGGAGGGTGCTCTCGGAGGCGCCACTGGCGGCGCCGGAGCACTTGCCCGGGCATAATTTGCCGTCGCTGTTACCGTCCGAGGATGGTGATAGTAATCAGGAACCCAGACAGAAGTCTGCGAAGAAATATTCACATGGTGCCCGTAGCCTTTGGGCTTCAGAGTGCCCTTTTGAGCCTCTCTTAGTGATTCTCTGGCCGCACAGAGCCGCTCCTGTCGGAAGCTCTCATCAACAAGGGGCCGGTGAACAAGGCTGGCTCCATTGCCTACTCGCTGGCTGAGCAAGCCGTCAGTTTTGACCAAGCAATTGTCACAGTTGCGGTGAGACGCTGGCCTCTCTCGACGTACAGCTCCGCAGTGCTTCATACCCTTGTAGGAGCCAAGGAACTTGTTACGGCGTGAAGATTTCTTCTTTTGAAGACTGGGACACCAAGTGAGCTGCTCCTCGTAGTGCCCACAGGCATATGTTATCTTGAGCTCAATGCACATCTTTTGGTTCTTTGTCGTTGTGGTTCTGATAGGTACGATAGAGCCCAAGACCTAGATAACCTTGCGCTTTGCTGATCTACAGCTTAGAAATAATAGATGGTACTTTCTTTTCTGGAATTAGTCTTATACATGCAGCCACCCGAAACTCGGTCAGGGATGCTAGATATATAGGGACTTTCTGCTCATTGTCACAAACAAGAGAATGGTTCACATTGGACTAACAATGTTTTGTTCTACTACAAACAATCTTGTCAAACAATTTTGTCTCTCTGTGAACAATGAGATACGTTTTTAACGAATTTTCCCTTCTTGAAATTGCTTCGTTCCAGGCCCGGAGTGACCGAAGGGGGATTCATTGAATCATGTTTCTTTGAGCACCCATGACAAACAAGTACAATTCAAGGAGACAAAGATTCTTAAGCGAGGCTATATAACCTGCCTCTTCAGCCGCAACCACGCTAAATCTGTTCTGGAATCCGAGGACCAAGTCACTGAAGGCCTTTGAAGTGGTCTAGATGCAACGAACAGAATACTAAACACAACAGCACGTTAAAGTACGGTTTGAGTCATGTTTGACAGTATTCGGCGGCTTTTCCGAAAGTCGTCGCCAAGGGCCGAGCGAGATGCTCAGCGGATAAGGCGTCAGCTCGCGAGGTGCGCGTGTGGTCATGATGAAGCCGAGGTTCAGGCGTACCCAGTACGCTACGAATACGTGCTGATTCCCGCCCCAGTGCTGGCCTACCCAGCCTCGCGACATGACGTGAGACGTTTGTCTGGCGGTAGGAAATCCGCCGACGAGAGTTCATGGGCAGAACACAGCAAGATGAAGGAAGCGGTGCAGATTTCCAAGGTGGAGGTGTGCTCCGAGGCCGAAGACAACGTCGACGTTGGATCCCGCACCCGGGCACCCACTGGCGACTCGGGGTATTTTTCCTTGGGTCCAAAAAATGAATCATCGCGGCGTCCAAAGAGGCAGACCGCCGCTAAGCACGTGGTATCTGACCAGGCGGCCGGCGGTGGCGAGTATGACATAGGTGAGTCAGACTATTTGCATTGGGGAGATGGATCATGGGCCAAAGGCAACAACGACGTTGATTTTATGAGGCATCACAAAGTAGATGTGATGGATAGTGGTGAGATTGATTCGGTTATCGAGACATGGCTGAACGATCTCGTTGGTCGATCACCAGCGCTGGAGTTTCCGCGAGTGTGGAAGAAAGAGCCCTCTTTCCGAGATTGGGATGATATCTTGAATCGAGGAATCGATGATGGTCACCCATCACGGATCGCAGCCACGAGGCGTCTTGGAGGTACGTCCCCTGACTTTATGGATGAATCCTGGGTAGAAGGGTAAGATGCGTCAAGTGACAAGCCTCCTTTCCCAATATCCCTATCCTTTGGAATCGTCATTTTACAGAGTCATGCGTGCATTATTCTCCAGGTGGTGTCAGTGAATTTTCCATATTCTTTGTGCGGCCAAGTCATCAATGCTTTGCAAGGTAAGAACAACCTGTATAGATGCGCACCGCAAGAAAAAAAAAAATTGCTTTAACAAGAAAAATCAAAATAGATTTGGATTGACGGGCATGGCAAATTTTGATAAAGTTGGCAAGTAAATTCCTGTACTCCCTCTTACGACATATGTCCTTTCGAAAAACGAACCTCGCGAATTTAATGGTAATATAATTCACGATGGATTTGTCATGAGGCCTTCGTAAGCGGGTATTGGCCCGTCGTCTGTTTTGGTTCAAAATTGATCGTTGAACTTACATCAACACGCGGTAGGCCAAATTCATGGCCGAGAGCTCACAAACTTCTACGTCGTGAATTTTGCTGACCATTTTCCAGTTGCCGTTCTTCAGTAACATGATGGTGATTTCATATTCAAACGCCAAATCAAGTCCTGAGGATTTTTTCTCCCTCAAAACTTTGGTTTCTGACGTGAACAAAGTGACTTTAAAAAGGTTAACCGCAGTATGCGATGATAAAAAACTTCTGTGCACCTATAAAAGAGGCGACTTGAGCGCTGCATATGCAAAGATCATTGAGAGCACGTTTAATGGTGATTGGCAGCCATGATACTCATCATTTTCTCTCATTATGCAGAATGACCGTAAATAGCCTCAACCGAGGTTGCAATGTAGACAGAACCTTTGACCTTGCCCACCAAGCATTATTACCGCATCATTGGATTACTGAGTAAAGAGATGGCTCAGGTTACTATGTGACATCATGGCTAGAGCCTGCTGTCTTTTGCCTATGTAGGTACCGTCAAGTCCTACCTTTTCCATCTAGTAGGTCTGGCCAAGGAAAATGACTTGCCTTGGTATACGGGTAGACAGATTTGTACTCGTGCAGCTGACAAAGTCTCTTTCCAAATAAGCGATTACATTGATATCGTAATTGGCACTATTTATTTCTTGTCGTCCGGCATCATGGACCCGATGCCAACACATAGTTGTTGCGCAAGACATTGGGGCGAGAGAGGCTGCTTTACCTTTGTACAACTTGCCTCTTCGAAACTTTGATGGTATACTTTTTTTGTGGATTCGCTGTTTTCAGCTCGTGCAATTTTGGCATCCAACAACAATACTCTGTACTTGATTCTTAGACATGCATTGAGTCAATGCTGGCACTTACAAAGGCTGCATATCTATGCCATGGACACCAAATGTAACACTTGGCCAGTCTGGAGACCCGTAATGTGGCCATGGTAGATTTAAAAAAAAAAAAAAAAAAAAAAAAAAGGGGAAAGTATCATTGACGTTTTTCCAGCCGCAACAGCCGCAAGCCTAGCTGAAAAAGCAGAGAAGAATAAAGAATCAATGCCAGAATTATTGTCATTGGCCAAGCCTACAGCCTTCAATGAAGATTGGCTGAAAAGAAAAGCAAGATCGCTGCCGTTGCAGTGGAATGATGTAAGTCTCTATGTATATACGTACCTCAGCTATGTACGTTCAAGCATGCATACAACGGCACGGACCCCTCTAATGTGCTTCCCGGGGGACAGGCGGCCATTCCCCGCGATTGGCCACTTCTTTCTTGGGGGGTTCGATGCTCTCGTTTCAACCTCTTCTTGACACAACTCTGAAATCAACACAGGGTCTTCAGGGGAGTCTCTCTCTCCATTTTCTCCCTCTCCTGCCTTGCTTCGATCTAAACCCCGAGCAGATCCGCAATGACAGCTGACTGTGTACCTTTCTGTGCTCTCCACCAGCCGGTCGTGTCGCTTCTTCTAGATCTGACCCGGCGAGCAGCGCGTCTATCGATCGAGACGTGCTTCAAGGCTGAAGGAATAGACGCAGCAGAGCGCCGCCCCAGGTCCATCCCCAGCCACGGTCCCCATTCACCGGCTGCATGCCGATTGCCTCTCTGACCAGCGCACATTCTCGCTTGGTCTGCTCCTAACCTTTACCGGTCGCGCGGCAGGCCATGGCTGGCTCCTATGTCGCTTTCTTTTTTTTTTTTTTTTTCATATTAAAACGCCGCTGCATAGACGAGGGAAATTTTGCAGAACGAACAAAGCGAGGATACTCAAGGCTTTTTGCTGACAGGCGGGTACGTCTATTCCGTACTTGACGCTCGGGTTTCCTTCAAAGGTTAGTAGGGGGGAAAGCCGCAATGTGCATACAGAGTACATACATACATACATGGTCACCATCAAACATTGGCAGCACATAGCTGCTTGGATCTAATGACACTCCATTGTCAAGCTTGTGGCAAGTTTCTTTTCTTTATTTTTGTTCTTGTTTTTCCCGTCATGCATCTATCTTCATGGGGCCATGGTCTGAGCTCTTTAACTATATTCTGCTGGGTCTGAAGACCATCAGATTTCAAAGTAAGCATTATGGCACAGCTAGCCCATTTGATCCTCGCTCTCCATGTGTCATGGTAAGCTAGCTCTACAGCGGATAGCTGTGCCAGGGTACCTAGACAGGACAACCTTATGGAAACTCCCAGACATCAACCCGTCGTCCGATCATCAAGCACAGCAAGCAAACTGGGGAAAAAAAAAAAAAAAAAAAAGACCTTGTAGGGCGCACGACTGGGCCACATATGCGGGAATCTTACACGGACCACCAGAATTATATGTCCCATGTAGATAGGTAGGAAATCACCTCGCCTACATTGGGAGGGAAGTGGGTAGAGGGTGCAAGGGAAAGAAAAAGACCGCAGAGCAGCTACCGCCTCGGGGCAGTGAAGCGATCCATTCATTTCTTGAGGAACTCGAAACGGAAGCAACAAAACAATGCGGCTCTTACGCACAGACGATCAAGTCGCCCTGCCACCGTCTGAGATGAAAAAAAGACCAGACAAATCATCTTCTTCATGTCGCCCGCTGCAGTCTCCCACAGACTTCCCCCGCGCCCTCCACGACGCGTGGGCCGTGATATTCGTTTGAGTGCCCGTCTACCAAGTCACCGCCTGCCCTGCGCCCGCAGATCCCATCCACTACGACCTCGCGTGGCTCTTGATGCATGGATGCCGCGCAGATGCGGATGGACGATGACACAGCCTCCCGCAATGCTTTGCAGCGAGGATCGAGGTACGTGGGACCATGACACACAACGATGCGCGCAATATTACCTGCCCGCAGACATCAAAACATCTTGACTACCTGATGCGAGAAAGAGAATCAAGACGGCGACTCACAACCTCGGATGGGTGGGGCTACTTTGGGCTTTTTGCAATGCTCTCCGCGCCTGCGGCGCCGGTCTTGTGAAAACTTGGGACGAATACATGCAGGCAAATCAAAGAGGAGATGGCGCCGGCGCGATCGACTATGCCACGACTATGCCACGCCTTTGCTTCAGTGGAGAGGGAGGGGGTTAAGACACCCCCTCCTTCAAACTACTACGAGGTATCTCTCTTTCTGGGTTGTCTGGTCTGGACCCTTGCCTGGTATGTCTATCACAGTAGGCATCATCCGGAAAAGCTTCTCTCTCCTCTCGGCTGCGTCTAATAGCCCTCCTTATCTATCTTTTGGGTCGAGACCTTGAGACCTGCCAGCAGGTGAGGGGTCGAGATCATGTTGGCTCCTCTCCAGCGGAGGTGACGCTGAGCGGACGTGAGGATGACGCGAAGAGCCTTGAACGTATCGTGGGCCATCTCGGCAACTTTGCCCGTATCTCTCGCTCGGAGGTAAGATGATCGCATACCAGCTCGCGACATCGGATGGATCAGATGTGCCACGAATGTGACTTGTTTAGATTGGGCACCAGAACTAGACCTGCAGCATTCGGCCCCTCGCTGTCTATGAGGTTAAACACCCTCTCCGGGTCATTGGCAAGACACGTTGCGCCATAGCTATAGCGTCGCTTTGCTATAGCCACACACATACGAAGAGACGCACACAAGTGCCATGGAAAGCGGCAAAGGCAGACCTGGCGATGCAAAAAGTTGCTCCGCAGCGGCCTGTTATCACCCATCCCTTGCCTGGAAGCGGAAGCGGTCGCAGCTAGTGGACCAAGGACGTTGCTCACGATTCGCTGCAGAGAGCCCGGCCAGACAGACGATTCAATGATGATCCCTAACCTCTGGGTGCGTCAATTTGTCCGCTGCTTCGAGAGACAAGCTGGGTTATGTGGTTTACCTGGGTACTCGCTGGTTCAACTAGCACCGTCTATCCCTCCTGACCAGACATCACGCGGACCTGAATTCAAGAAATGGTGTGTGGTATATCACGTCTGTAATATTGAATAGTGCAGCTCTTGCTCACCAGAAAGAATACCGGTTACTCGTAGCCTATCCATTCGCCCTTGCTAAAAGGACCGTTCCTTCAGTGCGTGTGGCAAACTTCCCCCTGTGGTGTGGTGCTATGGAACAAAAAAAAAAAAAAGATGACAATCGAGGATTGGCGTCCAGTGCCTCCCATCCATCCATCCATCCATCCAGACTATCCTAACGTCCCTGAACGAACTTCCTACAAAATGCTAAACCAATGTGGTAATTCCCGCGAATTAATCATTGCCGGTTTTTTTCGGACCCCCTTTGCGCCTTGCCAAAATCATAACAGTAAAATAGAGAAAGAAAAGAAAAGGGGCAAGAAACCGCGGGATTAAGGAAAAAAAAAATGCCGCTAAGTCAATGCTGTTATACCTGGCCCAGGAAATGCCGATAAATCGTCACGCTTCCTGGTTCGTTCGATTCTTCCCCGTCCCTGCTGCCCCATTCGCATGTCAGGGATAGTGTCATCCCCGGATTCGCAGGCTGCCGCCATGATTTGCGCACATCGTCAGAGAACGGCCCTTGGGTGAGCATCCTCCAGAAAGCGTCGATGTATGAATGCGTCGGTAGGCTGCCATCGGCTGGGGACGACAGCCACCCGCAATTCACCTCATCGAAGACAAAGGTCCGTTTTCGACATGCCTGAGGAGGGCGGCTTTGGACGGAGGGTCATCCACAAAGTGGACATTGGCCAGGGAGAACAATATATCGCTCGTGTGGTCCTTTGGGACAAGAGTGCTTGCGACTGCCGTCTACCGAAGTCCTAAAGAAATGCGTGCCGGGGTCGACGCACGATGTGTAAATGTAGTAGTTCTTTGTAAAGTCGCACATTTTTGACAGCAGACGGAAATGTCTGCCTGCTTGTGCGAATTGGTAGTAATAGTAGTAGTAGTAGTGAGTACTGCACAACTACTTTGTAGAATTATGTGCTGTAAATATGTGTATAAGATGATGGAGTTGTTGTTCTTGCTGCTGTGGATTTCCAATTAGCTTTTGGCTCGAGGCACCAACAAGGGATCATCTCAGGAGGATAATAACCCACGTCAACAGAAGCAATACTATAGAGAATACAGTACAAGACCAAGGTGCTACACGATGGCAACCAGAAGTAGCTGTATACTTGAGAGACACCTTTTGTCGTCAAGGAGGAGTTATGTAGTACCAGTTATTGTTGTTGTTGTTGTTGTTGTTGTTGTTTAGGAAAGTAGTCAACAGTTGAACAGTCTGAACATGCGCAATGGCCTTGGTGGTGCGGTCCGGGCCCAACTTATAGATCTTGGGAGGTTGCGTCGTGTGCGTGGTTGAAGTAAGAAGCTATGGCCGGAAAGCAATGACAGGTATAACGCTTCCCTGTCCTTACCAGAGCAGCAATAAGAAAGGTGAGGTATGGGGGGGGGTTTGTGGGTCGGCCTGATCCGCGGCAGGGCAACAGGTTGTGTTATAGACATTCAGAGCCAATGAAGAAACAGGAAAATAAAGAAAGAAATTAAAGATTCTTCAAGTCTTGAGACCTTTCTTCTTTCTTTTCTCCTCACTCTCCCCTCAGCCTTCAGACAACCCTAGAGTCGTTTCTGTGATGCATGTACACACTTGCTTGGCGGGGAGCAGCTCCAGCCAGTTGCGTGGGTAGTGCCGAAGTATATAATTTTTTGTTAAAGCCGCAGGCAGGGTCCACAGGTGGGTAAGTGCAAAGGCCGTCTAGTGTATGGGGCATAGGAAAGGTAAGAAGGGAGGGGGAGAAGAAGAAGACAGGGAGAAAGGGGAAAAAATGAACGGAAAAATACCAAAAAGAGACAAGTCAGTAGACAAGAGGTTGAGAAGTGAAGAGAATAAAACAGAGCAGAGCAGCACGCAAGCAAGCAAGCATGAACATGGGGAAGAAGGTAAACTAAGAAACGCACAAGCTCGAATCCTTGTCTGAGAGCAAAGCACAATCAACGGTCGGGGCGGAAATACGCTTGTATCAAGATTAGGGTGCCCGTTACGAACAATGGGGCTTGTCGGCCAGCGAACTCTACTTAGTACAATGCAAAGAAAAAAAAAAAGCTCAAAAGCTTTGCTTTGCTTCATGTATATCTATCGTCATGTCATGTCTGTAATATGTGTGTATGTATGTGTGTGGTAGGTAAAAGTAGTGTAATAAGGTACGAACGGGATACGTGGTGGACAATCGATTAACTAGTCGTGCCATGATACCTGGTAAGTACCGAGTCGGGGGGTCGGCTTCAATCAATCAGTCGATGAATGAGTGGATAGATGGATGGATGGGTGGATGAATGGGCGGGCAGGCAAGCACAAGGGGCGGGACTGGGCGGCGGGCGAGTCAGAAGACAGTGATGATGGCGGGCGTCGCCATCTGAGAATGAGCAGATACCCATCTATCCCTGCCAACCTGTATGCTTGAAAAGTGGAAGTCAAGATGAGCAGAGGAAAGAAGGACAAAAGATTAACGCTTGCAACAGTAGTATGTCCCACAGCAAACGGCCAGGGTTTTGTCCATTGCGAATCGGGAGACGGGGGAGGGGGACATTGGGGGGAGTATCGTGTACGTAGTAGAGGAGGTCAGGTACATGGCAAGAAGGGACTGCAGATTTTGGCTGGGCCTGCACCGAGAAGGAAAAGAAGTACTCAAGAATACTTCAACTAATACATACCTACCTGTAGACTACACTATGTACATCACCCATTAGATTAGAGAGAATGAGGCAATGGAAGTAGGAAAAGTCAAGGATCTGGCTAGGTAGGTAGCCAAAGCGACCGGCTTTGTTTCCACGCGAAGATAGACAGACGTTGAGGCAGTTGAGAGAAGTAAAAAAAAAAAAAAAAAAAAAAAAAAGGAACGAGTTCAAAGCGCGTGAATCAAGCAATTGGCACTGACCAGGCACGTGGGGCGGACACCGTTCATACATTAGGTACTGTAGTGTACTGTGGTAGACGAGGTAAATAGTAGTAGGTACATTCCCTATCTAGCTCAAGGTAGGTAGTATATTTGTGGATCTCATGGCTGTTCCGTTGTATCCCGTAAATTGACAGGAGAACCAACGGGTTCGTAGGTAGTAGTAGTATGGAACAAAGAGAGAGAGAGAGAGAGAAGAAAAAAGAGACGGTCAACTACTAAACTACCTGAGGTGTCTCGGTAAGGGCTGACATATGGTTATAGTGCCGCGCCTGTCACCGGGACGGACAAGGACGGCGTACATGCCTGAGGTCGGGTCGTCCACCTATGCAGCGACGGCAGCGCGAGAGCAAAAAAGGTAGGTCCATGATATGTATCCCGTACCACACCTAGCCGTCAAGGTTGGCAATTCGGTCGGTCGGTCGGTCGGTCGGTTGGTTCCTTGCTTGTCTGCTTGCTTGACGTGCTTGACGTGCTCGCCCCTCGATCGATTGTATTCTGACCTACCTCTCTACCTACGTACATACCACCCACATGACATAGCTGGGCAAGTAGTGATCTGAATCAAGAAGAGATTGAAACACCGCACAGAGAAAAGAGACATGAACCCGGGCACTGTCCGCACAGGTCGAGGGCAGACGCACGGCTACACGGTACACTACAGAATGCCCAACTACTATGTACTTGCTCTACCTCAACACCTATTCCACCTTATTCTCTGCTACCCTGCCTCCCGTTAGGTATCTACAATCTCACACACACTCACACATACTTGAGCAGTTATTAAGGTAGGTGGTCCGCAAGCAAGCTGCACGGTAAATCTACCTTGACCTTACCTGTCCGATGCGCCCCTTGGCTCGGAGGCTTGGCAGATGTTTTGGGGGGGTTGTTTTCTACCCAGGTACTGACCGTACCTACCGCTGCCCACATAGTACATTACACCATACTGCGCACACTACTACATACCCAGACTTGGCTGCCGTACACCACCGAAGGTCCATGTGTGTGTGTGTGAGTCTTTGAGATGTCCAATCGCGGACAAACATGATGAACCGATCGCCATTGTCATCCATGGCGCATGCTGTCTTGTAATTTAATCACTGTATCGGCCATGGTCTGTTTAAAGTCTGATAGTCACACGAGAAACGCCAGTCCTTCTCCAGGGGACCCCTCGTCAAAGAGTAAGTATTACAGAGTACTACATACTTACCTAGCTACGCGCACATGGCTCAAGGTACTAAAGACGTGGAGTAGGGTAACGTTAAAGAGGCTCATCGGCTGTCGCTGGCGGGGCAAGATACTGGAGAAACACAGCACAGCTGCTGCCAATGAATGCTGTGTGCTTTGTGCTTGTGCGCCTTTAAGCGAGCCCGCCCACAATTTTACTTTACTGCTCCGCACAGCAGAGCAGGGAGCACAGTAGTGGAATGTAGTGTAGCAGCACAGAGTGTAGTGGTATTGAGACCATACAAACCAGATAACTCTTTTCCTCCGTCTATATTCCTTTAATCAATTATGCTTTCTTCCTACTTGGCAAGTTGGGATTACCATGAGGAATCATTAGGGAAGATATAATACCCACTACGTAATAATGCTCGTGAGCAGGAGGGGAAAAAAAAGAGCATTGAACACAGGATACAAAGGAATGCCCCTCATTTCTCAAAAAAGAAAACTTTGACGATGCAGGTGTAATTGAAGTGCGCCCAATATGCCACTAATTGTTCTTTCCGCTGTCTTTCTGCCGGAATCCCTCATAGCCTGGGTAGGTGAGGGCAAAAAAAAAAGTAAAAAAAAAAAAAGAAAGATAGAAATGACATCGCTATGTAAGGAATCCAAGACAGGACCTGGAACGCTCCCAAGACTCTGGCCACACACTCCAACTAAAAAAGAACATTGACCCTGACCCTCAGACCTCAGACACTCGGACGTTTGATTCGTGACTATAATGTGTATCGCAGGCACAGAATGCACGTGCGCAGCTTGATAGACTTTTCTTCCTTTCTTTCTCGCTCCCTTCTTGTTTCTATTAGCCGTCTTGCTGAGTTAAAAGGCATGAAATCTTAATTACTAGTATTTTCATAAAACAATCAATTCCCCATCTTGACTTCCGACTTATTTTTCCCCCCTAATAAGTTAATTCTTGTTTCTTTTTGCGTCCTCTTGCATCGTCTGTTGCAAACCATTCGTAACAAAACAGGCCGTCCTATGCATGTATGCTCGTATGCACATATGCCAGCACCGCCATGTCATTAATTTGGGACATAATCATACCGTTATCCTCGATTCTGAACATTTTGTCAACTGACCACACTGACTACTACCTCTTGCAAGCTTGTCCGACTGATATCTTCGCAGATGCTCCTTCATGATTGGGCCGCTGTGTGCTCTGGAGACGCCCAAGAGCTACCTGTGACATATTGCTCTCCCCCCCCCTTCGGTGGCTAAACGGCATCCCAGAGACCTATAAGAAGAATATCTTAATGCTGTTATACCATGTATCCACTGCTGCCGAAGCTGACGTGCAAAGCATCTCGGCGGCGCCATGCCAGGTCCAAACGCTGACGTTCGCAGGGCAGAGCAGGGCCAGGACAGGGCCAGGGCGGACATACATCGTGCCGGTCGGCTCCTTCGGCCAAGGAACCTGGCCTAGTTTAGGTAAAGATGACCATGGACGGTGGTCACTGGTCAAGGTATGTACTATGTAGTAAATATGGTTGCGGGTGTGAGAGCTTGTCATCAAGCTCATGCCATGCGGTTCCATGGCTCCATTCCCCCCTCCCATGTACGTACATATATGTACATACCATGCTCCGTGATCCATGCGAGCCCGGGGCTCAGGGATCAATGATTCTCGGCACCCTCCAGACAACCCCAAACTCTCTTTGTGGTCTACTGTGTATGTACCATGTACGGACGCAGGCGTGTGTGGGGGAGGCTTCACACACTGACAGGAACGGGAGCACAGTCCGATCTCTCTCTCTCTCTCTCTCTTTTTTTTTTTTTTTTTTTTTTTTCTAATATGGAGGTGCAAGTGCTTCACAGTGATCGCATAACGTTGCAAATTGACTTGACAGTCCGATATAGGTCACGAGTCTGCACTTATGATATATCTCCACTCCTCTTTTGTCCTTCTCTGTCATCAGTAAGCTTGATTGATATCATATACGCTTGCTGAATGCCAACTATTACTTGTTCATGATTTATACCGAGGCGGACTATGGGTAAGCGCCGCGCCGCCAGTAAGAATAGACATCATGGGGGGGTTTTTTTTTTTTCTTCCCCTCAAATTTTCCTGGCTATAGATGGCGACTTGCGCCTCATGCGTTCTCAGCATTGCTAATACATATAGATCCGAGTAATTGTTTCGAGTTCAACGCCTTCCAAGCGTTGGCCAGCAATAACTCGCAACAGTATTCTATGTCGGGGCTGATTCGGTCTCGGCAAAGCTATTCACCTCACCTTTGCCCTCGCACAGGTATCAGAACTTAGCGACGCGACATCGCTCGGAGCTTAATCCATTATCCTGGAATGAGGCAAGGATGATGTGATTTGAGTCCCTCGGGAGGGCTAGATCTGCAACACATAATATAACAGAAGCTGATATAATAGACGGCGTGCACAGATGATACTAGGCCCTTTTCGTTCAATTTCCTGATTAACCTCTAGAGCACAAAGCTGAAAACGGTCATCAGTGCGGTCCTGATAATACCGTCTCTATTGCTTGAATAGCGGGTACATCTAGTGATGTGAATAATCGCAATGAGGACGAGTTTAACGATAAAACACTTACCACCAGGTCCGTCCCCTCGGCAAACCCCAGACTGCGAAAGGCGGGAGAGAAACTTAATATCTTACCCTGCCTCACTAGCCAAGATTTTGGGGACACTCCATGTCGATTACAAGCCCCCTCCCCCCCCCCCCCCCCCCCCCCCAAAAAAAAAAAACTCACAATGCAACCTTTGACGGGAGACGATGACTGCATGTTTATATTACTAGGTATTCTTGTTAACACCGACAGCGGCCTATCAGTCAAATTTCCATGTACAAAACCGCTACGGAAACAAAGTGCCAAACAACCAACCCATGAATGGCTTCGGCTACGGAGTGCGGAATACGTGTAGGTGTGTGCCCCCACTCTCCTTCCGCATATATCTTTATCTACACGTTGTGTTCGTGTGTGTGTTGTCGTCCCGCCTGTCGGTCGTTTTTTGCTGCGACGCCCGACAATGAGATCACGGCCATCTCGGCGGCCTTTTCCGCCGCCTCAGTATGTAATTCTCGAGACACAGAGCAGTAGACTTTCGCATCGGCAGCTTCCGGCCCATTGGTGACGCTAGATTATAGCCTGTCCCATCCCACAACCAAGAGGTTTGAGTCAAGGCCGAGAAAGACCAGATATTTGTAGTGTCGTGATGGGTGTATACCATGGCGGTTCTATCAATTCTTTCTTCTAGATAGCTTGTACTCCTCAGATAACCATCCCGGCTTCTTGTTAGTCCCTTCTACATGGTAGTTGGCTGATCAATGATCAAGGTGATGATCATGTAGGTATGTACTGCGGCCGGCGGAACCCCCATCTCCGCTCCCGCCTGGCTGGTATGTGCTGTCCATGCTTCCGTAATACATACCCACGTATTATACATGCCCAGGATGTTTTTGAAGTTGTATATTATGGGCAATCGACTAACAGGAGGTCCAAAAACGCCAAGTCTCATGACATAACAATATCTCCATCGCCACGGAGCAATATATTTGTGTACGTGGTCGAAATACTATCGACCTATCTATTGGCCACGCCCCTCCTGCCCCTCCTCCTCCTCATCTCTCTACCTGCCAGGCTGGCATAGTTACACACACATAATATACTTGTAGCCAGCCCAGCCCGGCGTTATGTTGTGGCTGTCCACCTACCTGCCTGCCTGCCTGCCTGCCTGCCTGCTACCTACCTATCCTTGTATGTACGCAGTGTGTTTGAGTGCATACTCTAGTGCTGCGTCCATGCCGCCTGCGCGTCCATTCCGCAATTATAGCATGATCTCGTCTATCGCCTCGCCCGATTCGGATCCGTACATCAATCATGGTTGGCTGAGCCTGTGGCTGCCCTGAGCCGAATGCAATGTGTTTTGTCTTTCGCCATGATACAGTAGCAACAAGTGTACATAGGAGTATAGACTGCAACCCCACCCCTCTGCAGCAAGGTTCCATCCAGGTCCAGAGCCTCGCCCCCTCTTGATCCTCTGTGTTTGTCTCTCTCCATCGTCCTGTCTACTTTATCTCCAGCACTGACAGAGACATGAGTACTACTAAAATAGCTCACTCCCGATCTCTTTTTATCGTCGTCGGGAACAGGATCACAGTTCCGAGAGGCAAGTGCGGTATGAATGATTCGGTCATTTATGGAGCCCATTCAGTCGTGTTCGGATATAATTACCTAGCGTATAAACACACGTGCTTGTCATTGCTTTACCCACCTCAGTAAAAGAAGCAATATCGGGGCACCATGCGCTTGGGAACGCTTGTTGGCCACGAGACGGTGTTTAGGGGAGAAGACTAAGATTTTAGGTAGAAATGAACGGCTTCATGACGATGGAGAGAAAGCGCCGACAAGTTGCATGAGAGAAGAGGGTTTCGGTGGACAGCCTCCGGAATTCAACCCCCCCTTCGCCACGTGCGAATCGGCACTAATCATGACAGACTAAAATCCCATGAGCCCGCCTCCTCCACCCTCCACAGGCACACCCGACTCGCCGCCTCGTTTCCTCCCGCTTTTAGTGCAAAGCAGGAGAGGAAGAGGCACGACATGTACTTGGCCAAAGAGGATCATACTGAAAAACTAAATGCTAGCTAGGTCCTGACTATCTTGTTTAGCCAAGATGCCAGGGGCAGTGATTGTTCCGGTTGTTTTCCGATGCATTTGTCTGTTCTCACTATACACGGATCGGCATCTGTCATTCAACAATACGCATCCAACGTCCAAGAAGACAGACGATGGGCGTTTTGTCCACTGAAGTGTTTAATTCGGATCCAGCCTTGGATCATGATTTAGATCCAACGACACGAGTTACATGGAAGCATGTCTCTGTCTCAAAAAGGTTATAGGTTTGAACGATACATGTATCCTCCGACACTTTGTCCCTTACCCAACTAGCTACCTAGTACTTATGACACTCTCCCATACACACACACACTCTCTCTCTCTCTCTTTCTCTCTTTGTGATTCAGGAAGAAAGAAAGAAAATTCGCGGCATTTGCACAACTGCCGTTGCTGCCAAATCGCTGACTGATGTACGCATTGACTCGACGTGCCCACAGACGAAGCTTAGCAAGGCGCGCCGGCTCAGCGATCACACACACAGAATACCTAATACTAAAACTTTTTTTTTGGCTGACGAGGCCCTTATTTACCAAACCTACCTACATTACCTAGAAGGGGGAAGAAAGAAAGAAAAACAGGGCCGAATCACTTAGACGCAAAACGGACGGGCTCTAAGAAAAGCTTGGCAGCCTTAGCGGCATGGGAAAATAGTCGATCACCAAACGAGGGTATGTTGTGTCTCATAGCATGGTGCAAATCTAGAGCCAACTACTAGGCGAGTTGAGCGGCATGGGCACGGGCGTGCTCTTCATGGAATAACCTCTTCTGCCCTAATTCCCTCTGCGTACTTCTGGAACATGTACTAATGACTCTGTGATCATTATCTACTCAGGCTACCCGGAGGGATTCCCATCATGGCCGGCGTTTATTAAAACTTGACGTAGGCAATAATATTACAAGTGCAGTTTCGATTTCCACTAAAGCTGGCGCGCGTCTCGAGAGGAAACGCGAGTCGACATGGTCCAGCTACATTAGGAATATCTGACGCTGAGAATTCTGCTCTAAGCATTGTACTATGCGTTAGGAAAGCACTTTGACCAAACGATTTTGCTTACCCACAAGTCGGTGCTCAACTCGGGTTTTTTTCTTCCTTTTTTTGGTGTTCCACATTCCAACATGTACGTAACCTAGATTGTCCTCACGCAAACGGGGAATGTCATGATGACTATGAAGAGGAAATTCACAACAAAGCCCAGCCAAGTGGCAGCCAATGGAGAGACGTCGGATCTACTCTGCTATACAACCCCAACCCACGATGATGCGTAACATCAAAGAATGGCGGGGAGACCCTGGGAATGATATCCACATTATTCATGATTCGTGAATACAATTGATATCTTTACGCAAAGAGTCCACCCAAGACGTCGATAACCGGCAGAGGTACTGACTTTCCCAGCTCCGCCTGGCCTTTTTGTGCCATGCACGCTAGAGACATGGAAAATGGGTTCGCCTACTGTCTGAGCGCAAAATCAGACGTTTGGGCCATGAAAATCGACTTGTTACCATTATTGCCCACCTCTTCTTCCTGCCCCCCAGTGTTGGGCACCATCTGGGATCTGCAGCAAACGTCTGAGCGTACCGAACTGTCCCGATCTGGGTAATCGCTGGTGCGGGCATGACTGGGACCGCGGGATTTGGAGAAGAGAAGAAAAGAAGGAAGAAAGACACGCCCCTGAAGGAATGTTCCTCAAATCCCGACCGCGCGGACGCCAAAATAATGAGTTTCCCGCATCACGGACATGCTAGACTATGTGGCCCGAGTGGACAGACGGAACCGGCTCCGGTCCCATGTTTCTCTATTGATTACTGCCCGCACGTACTGCCTCTCGTAAATTATACGAAAACGAGGACCCGCTCAAGTCGTCCCTCCAGGGCTCATCACAACCTGTAAAGGCATAGAGCCACGGGTTCGTTCAATTGGGCTTGCCATGCTTCTTCCAAACGGGGGATAGCCATGTAGATTGTTCTCTCATTACCAGCCCTAGCAACTCCTGCCACCGTAACCTATCCAATCACCCTTTCTCAATGAACCCGTCCACTTGGTCGGCGAATACATACTAGCCTTGGATGCTATATTGGCATTCATGTACTAAATATGGACTTGGAAAAAACCTCTCTGACGATCTCAAAGAGCCCCCGAAAGCCAAGATTGGTGCCTGAGATCGAGTTGATATTAAATGA
This sequence comes from Pestalotiopsis fici W106-1, assembly GCF_000516985.1. Lineage (NCBI taxonomy): Eukaryota > Fungi > Ascomycota > Sordariomycetes > Amphisphaeriales > Sporocadaceae > Pestalotiopsis > Pestalotiopsis fici. The sequence goes on along the minus strand of NW_006917091.1, from coordinate 1,951,707 downwards.
CTGCAATCACTTTTGGGCATCATGAGGCCATACAGCCACGTACAACATGTGACCCCTTTTTGGAATGTCATCAGTCGCTCCATGGCTAGTGACACCCTGTTCCTAATTTGAGTAACGTGTCTAGCACTGGCAACTTGGAGCAGCTATGATGATTCGAAATCTCTCATGTCTGGATTTCTAGAAAGCCTTGGACAAATGGTGTAGCAGGAAACATGGAGAAAAGAGTCTGACTCGACCTGGCAAAAGAACCCTTTCTCTTATATCTCCTATTTGGGTATGTGGGGGGGGGGGGCTAATCAAGACAGCCTCATTGTTGACTTGCACCACCTGAACGCTCACAAAGGACACCCAGCGTCTTGATCACCCGGCAACATCTTGTTCATCATGTTGTCATCTGTGAGTCTAGCTTTGCCATTCGACCCAGTTCGAGGCAAGATTCGGTCTCATTCTTGGTTTGTGTGATATCACAGTTCCCTACAAGTGTTCTTCATGGCCAGCCGGTCTGATACTTTGATTACTCATGTGGATTTTTCACATCCCCAGCTTCATTTTCTGGCTCCCTCAAATCTACAGAAGAGCAAGCATGGCAGCGGCAAGGCCACCCAAAATGCCTGCACTTCCCGACGACCCGCTTGACGAACCAGCATTCTGGCTAGACGTTGATGCTGCCGTTGCCGAAGCAGAAGCCGCCGTGCCGGTGGTAGCAGTAGTGATGCTCCCAGCTCCGGTGGCGGATCCTGTTGAGCTGCCCGTGGACGACGCCGCCGTCGACGTGGCCGTCGACGTGCAAGAGACGGCGCTGGGTACGGTCACGCCAAAGCTGCCACAGAATTTGACTGCGTAGTCGACGGCAGCCTGCTGGTCAGCCTCGCTGCAGACGTCGGCAAGACAGCATGAAATGCCGCTGATGAAGCTCTGCTGAGAACATATGCACTGGGCATTTATCTGGGGACAGCCGCCGATATTGTCACCAGTGGTGAACTGAGTTACACAGTTTTTCTACAGGTCAAGGGTCATGTCAGTCATTCATTCATCCACGATTGCTAGTACTGAAGTGAGTTTTTTTTTTTTTTTTTTGGCTGTCTCTTTGCTGGAGAGAAGGAGGTAGCTCAGAGGCGACAGCGGGGAAACACTTACTGCGCAATCCGGTAGCCCGTCCTGTGCGGCGACTAGGGCGACGATGGTGGTGAAGAGAAGTTGAATCTTCATGATGTTCTTGGTAAAGAATGTGATTGACTCTAGGGAAGATGATAGGTCTACGAGTAGAAGCCGTACAGAGAGGTTTCTCGGCAAAAACAAAACGTGTTGTAGATGGGACGGGAAGCTGAAAACGGCAGCACGTGGGAGGGCTGAAAATAGGCTCTTGTTGGTGCCACTCGAGGCCAGACAGGTCCTCAGGTGCATTCACATTCCCTCCTACCCTTTTGCTCCCCTACCTCAACCATACACAACACAGCTCTAAGGTAGCAAGCATACATTGGGGTAAGATAGGTAGCTCGATGGATAGCTATGGTTGCAAGTGCGTCAATGTAGCTGCTTTGGGGGAAAGCGGAGAGACGGTTGCATTGACAGTGTCTCGCTTTCCCCAATTTGCACCTCTAACAACCCGCGAGAAGCCTCGGTGGTTGGCAAATCAGCCAATTACAAGCCGAGCGCCTAGACGCTGGGAATTGAGATCCCCTCATCTCATTTACACTCGCTCGTGTCGCTCGGACGTTTCTGGTTGTGCGGTACATGCTGTTGTTGGTGTTTCTTGCAGCCTAGTAGCAAGTGATGATGGATTGAATAATTACCACAGTCTACAAATAAAATATACATTGCGGTCTTTTTTTAATACTTGTGCGAAGAGAGACAAGAAAGGACAGCCAATGCAGCCAGCCACATCACATGAATTTGGGGTAGCGGGAGCCAGGGCCGTGAAGGATACATATATTGAATCGATATAGGGTCAAGTACGACGCGACGTGTGTACCTACTCACCCTGCCGAGAGAGCGAGGGGAACCTGCAGGCGCCACCAGCTTTCAGCTAAAGAAGCTTAAACCATAGCGATTTTTAACCTTTGCCCACCCCCCCAACAAGGTCCCTCGGCAGTGGGCGTCTTCGTCTTTGTGAAGCGTCAACTAAACATCAAACATCAAACCCCGCCCAGTGTAGGCAAAGACTTTGTCTCTTCTCGGGAGCATAACTCCCATCCTCTGCACTGTTGACGTCGAAATGGGGCTCGGTATACTCGAGGACACTGTCCTCGATCACGTCCCAGGTTAGCCGCCTTATCCGTCCGCGGGCGCAACCGCGAACTCGTGGAGATTCATTCCATTTGGAGCAATGTCTGTGAATGCTAAGATAAAACACATGTGGCAGGGACGACGAGATACTTTGACGATCCAGACAGACCGCAAACTGCGGACACGGCAGATGCCCGAGGTTTGAAATGCGACAGAAGTGGGACCGTACCCATTATACTCGTGCGTATTGATATCCTATACTCTGCTCCACTCATCCTTCCTCTATCTGACCTACGATGGCAATGGCGCACAGCATCCACAACCATCGGACGATCCCAACGACCCTCTGAATTGGCCTTTGTGGAGGCGCGATCTCATCACATTCATACTCTCCGTGACGGCCATCTTCGCGACAGCTCTGGGCCCGATTCTGGCAGCAAACACGTTGACGCTGACCTTGTACTTTACCCTTAATTTCACATGGATTGCTGTTCTGACCGGATATTTCCTGCTGGGTGTGGGATTTGCCGGCATGTTCTTCGTTCCGTCGAGCAGGATATGGGGAAAGAGACATGCCTTTTTGCTAGGATTGTTGCTTCTGGTCGCATCAAGTGCCTGGGCTGGTGCTGTCGGGAGGAAGAGGGATTATACCAGCCTGTTATGGTCCAGGATTATCCAGGGAGTCGGGACAGCACCATTCGAGTCGCTCGTGAATGCTGCCGTGGGAGATTTATACTTTGTCCATGTATGTGCATTGCTCGGTTTGGCAGTTTCCCTAATCATTTGGCATATTCTAACTCATTCGACGCTGGCTTACAGGAGAGAGGTAAGCGCATGGCCTTCACGAATCTGGCCGTGTTTGGAGGTGCCTTTTTCACCCCCGTCGTGGTAGGCAAGATTACACACACCATCGGGTGGTGGTGGACCTTTTATCTCGTGGCGATCTTCTGCGCTGTATCCTTCTTTGCCGTGTTTCTTTTCTGCCCAGAAACATCCTTTAGGCGCGATGCTGCTCTCAACACCGATATTGTTGCCTTTGATGAGGACTCTCGACAGTCTCATGACCACGAAAAGATGGCTACAGGACCTTCGTCAGCTCCCAATAGCAACCATGCCATGCCCGTTCCGGCTCGCAAGACTTACTGGCAGTCGCTGTCTCCCTTTGACGGCTATAAGACGGATGAGAGTTTCTTGAAACTCTTCTTCCGACCATTTCCGTTATTTGTGCAGCCTGCCTTTCTCTGGGCATGTTTAATCCAAGGAACAATGATTGGCTGGACGGTATTCATTGGAGTCGTTCTGGCCGCAATCTTCCTGGGCCCGCCGCTCTTTTGGAATGAAGTATCGACTGGGTATGCCTATGTTGGGCCCTTTCTCGGTGCTGTGCTCGGCTTCCTGATTGCTGGCCTCCTTGCCGACTGGAGCGCCAAGTTTTTGACCAAACGCAACGGCGGCATCTATGAGCCAGAGTTCCGCATTTGGCTGGTGGTGCCCCAGCTCATATTTGGATGTCTCGGGCTTTACGGCTTTGCCATTACGAGCGTGGGAACATTGAGAGGCGAATACCACTGGGTCGTGCCCATCATCTTCTTTGGGTTCGAGGTGTGTGGTATGGTCATTGGGGCGGTGGCCAGCTCGCTGTATATTGTTGATGCATATCGTAAGTCATCATGGAGAGATTGTTCCTTGTTATCCGTTTTGCTCAATTTTGGTCTCAGGTGATCTGGCCGTTGAGGGCTTTACATGCTTGATCATTTTCAAAAACATGTTCAGCTTTGGTTTGACCTTCAAGGCGTACGACTGGTTGGTTGAGGGCGGTATTAAGGAGACATTTATCGCGCTCGCATCGGTGCAGGTGGTGATCTGCCTGCTGAGTATTCCCATGTGTAAGTCACTGCTCAACCAACAGCCAAGCCTCACACTATCTACAGCAAGCCGTAGACTGACATCCACCAGATGTATATGGCAAGCGGAATCGCAGCTTCTTTCACCGTCATGATTTGTTGGAGATGACTGGCTTGAGGGGGAAATTCACGTTATTCGGCCTGCTTCGCAAATGATTATGTTGGATGGACTATGTAGAGTCAGCCGCCAGTCTGGGCTCTAGCTAGAAGAATTCAAGACTTCTGTGCCAAAGCAATGCAACTGAAGCGAAGATCTGTACCACCGCTGTCCAGCTCTACCTTTATGATGCGCTTCAAGCCCAAGTCCAATGCTCGCGGGCTCAGGACATCTTCATCTTCGTCGAGGCTGCCACGATCCAGCGGGCCTTTTCGTGAACCCTCAAGTTCCCAGAGGCGGCCTCCCGCTTTCACGTAGGCAACGAAGTGCTGGCCATTATTTTCCGATGTGGGCAGACTAGCAGTGTCGCCAACCTGCTCGACAGACTTGTGGGCCTGCTCAAAGGCGTCGCTGTTGTAGAGCATGTCAGCTCGTTCCGCCATTTTCAATGGCAGCGCTGCTGAGCGTAGCTTTTCCAAAGTCGAGCCTGGCTGGATATGGGCGGCAGCCTGGCCGTTGATGGCGCAGTGTAGCAAACCAATGGAGCCACAGGCGTGACCTATAGTTTGCTTGAACCAGATGACAGGCTCTTCGGGGCCCACGCCAGTGTATTCACCCTTGTCAGCGTCCTCAGCGCGGCGGTCTCTGATGGGGAAGGTGAGCTTGGTTCAGACCTCTGTGAGAACTGTTCGTCTTACCTGTCCCATGCGGGTGTGAGAGGGATGATGACCAGCAAAGCCAGGACCGGGCGAGGAATGTGGGCTATCAGCTCGGGCTCGTCGAGCGAGTAGACATCGTAGAAGCTGAGCTCTCCTGCACCCAAACCCAGCTTGGCTGCCAATTGGTCCATGACCTCGGGGTTGTTCTCTGCAGCAAGGAGGCGTTTTAGCTGAGCTCCGTACAACAGCGGAAGCGGAAAGAAAACCAAGAGGGGTGGGCTGTGATGTGGTGTTCAACGTCAGCCTTACCCAACATGTGCCAGCATTTCTTGGACGCCATATTCCGCGACGGACTCTGCCGAGTGACACGAACGATGTCTCTTGCTGAACGATGGTGCCGTGAGAGGGATGTGGTGATTTTACCGGCGGACTCCTCCAACGCCGACTACAAAGCTATTGACTTGGTATAACAACTATCCTTTAATGGAAGAGTCGCAAACAGTCTATCGCCTTGTTATTTGAAATGTACTTGGCACTCCAAATTTCCACGAAGGATGATGGGTGGTTTGTTCCAAGCGTACTTGCAGAGTACTAGATTAGATACCTAGCTAGGTTAGGTACCTTACCCTAGGCAGCTGTTACCCCACGTCACTGTCGCCCAGCCCAGTTTTTGTGGGGTTTCAAGGGTCCTTGGGTCCTATAATCTGGGGTAAGCGCAGCTGAAGCAGCTCGACAGGAAACAACGTTGCAACCAAACGGGATAAGAGAATGTTGGACTGGGGCACTTTTTCTTTCTTTCATTTCTTAAAGAGAACAGAAAGCACATCTCGTGTCATCGCTTACCCGTAGGACGAAATCCAATTGATTGATTGGCTAGTTGCCGCCTCTCAACGTCCGGCTGCTGCTGCTGCGTTGTTGCTGATGTCCATGTTAACCCGCATCTAATCTCACGTGAACATGTTTCCTAGTAAGTAGAGGCTCAGGAAAGCTCCAATTGCCGGTCTACATAGGATGGAGTATGTATACCATGAGTACATTATTGATAGGACCTTGGAAATACCCTCTTCTGCAAACATGGCATCTTTCCAAGTCGCTTTTTGGAAGACGGTAAAACTACAGCTCCCGACTTACGAGGGAGGCAGCTAATTGTTCAGCAGATGTATTTTAGGATATCCTTTCACGCAGACGTACTCGATTCCGCCGCTAGTTAAGCGTCATCGGATGAGCTGTCAACCGACTACGCCGATAAGCACGGCAACTTACTCGTCACCCTAAGTAACCCAATTCTCCTAGTGACCAATCCAAGTCCTTCGGAACTGGTCCTTAAGCTGGACTCTTCTTGTGGCGGCTGACAGTTTGGGGGCTCTGCCATCCGGCATATGGCAGTGCTGCGCAATAAGAGCAAGGCTGATGGAGTCAGTTACTTCCTTGCTACCATATGATACTGCAAAGTCGGGGGTATCTACCATAGCCATTGAGAACGTGTGGGTACTGATAGCCTATACATCCAAGTAACACATCCTGCCGACCAGAGGAAACAGAATCCTTCATGATAGTCAAACATCTCCCACGTACACAAGCCAACAGCTCAATGAAAATACGATCTACGCTAATTAAAAATAGAAATGGAAAGCTCTCGGAGGATGAACTTGCGAGGTCGCAAATATGCCTGGCGACAAGCCACACATTATCATGTTCTTGGCATTCGGTAATCTCACAAACAACTATGTACATGTCAGTGAACGACTGAGTGTGTAGCTCGGCGAGATACACCAGTCACATGCATGTAGAGTACGGGAAGAGGAATATCATTCGAGGCAACGTTGTACTAGAGGGAGCAACTCAACGCCCGTGCTCGTGTCGACGATTTTCAGCTCTCAGAAAGTGGCTTCGTGGATGACTTCACAATGTCCGACGACCTCGCAGCATGGCAGTGTTGAAGGCTCACCACTTCCGACCAGAACATGATCATGGTTCGTCATGTCATTGATGTGCTCAAAGCACAGGGGCAGTCTACATGGACTGATGAATATATAAAGACCTAAGACAGCCCTCCCAGAAGGTCTTTTTTGAATCATCACAGCACTCACCATTCAAACTCACAGACAAAACCTTTCTACACAAGAAAAAACATCCTTTTCATTTTCACCAATCATCAAAATGCAGTTCCTGACTCTCGCCGCCACCGCTCTCCTGGCCCACACCGGCCTCGCTGCCCCCGAGGCCCGCAGCCCTACCGTGGCCGTCCAGTTCCAGGGCGCCGCCGACGCCGTCTACACCCAGTGGGTCGTTGCCGACGGTGTCGACCGCGCCGTCTACGCCGACTTCAGCGTCTCCCACATTGCCGTGCTGGACCCGGCTCCCGCCAGCCTCAACTGCCACGCCCACGGCATCGACGGCAGCGACACCTACACCTACGGCCCCGGCACCGTCGACGTTGGTCCTCCCCAGGTCCAGACCACCATCAGCTGCACCCTTGGTCCCCGCTAAAGCGTTGCACTCATCCCGGCTGGGACTTGTCAAACTCGTGATGGAGAACCCTCCTGATTCTGGTTTACTTTTGAGTTGAAGCGAGATTCCATGATTTGTTAGCATACATGCGATGGGACATGGAGCGTATGGAGCATGATTACAAGCGTACGGACATTGCATAGACAACATTCCTTTAAAGAAGTCAGGGTGGCCACCCGTAGGAGCTTAAAAAATGAATTTACACTATTCATAAATTTGTTTCCAAGTCTAATCTGACACCTGCATTATCACGTGTAATGCCAATCCATATTATGTCAAATGTTTATGGAGTACTGACAAACTTTCCTTGATAATATCCGTATGCTGCTGATAGTTAGTGATGGAAGTAAATAAAAGATTCGTGGTGGCTTGAAAAGTGTATCTAGTATAGGAATAGGGCACTGGAATCTATTTTGATAATTGTTCGTCCGTAAAACTACGTTATACTTTCCTCGTGTTCCTCCATGGACGTGTCATATGGAATCCACGAAAAATGTTTCCATTAAGCAACAATATACCGTCTAAAATATTCGTGGTGACTTGACACCGGAAATAATAAGATTATATACCATTTTATTCATTAATTAATATACTCATTCAATTCGCCCAGATAAGCTCGCTCTCCTCGTTGGTATCATAGTCAGAACATATCTCATAAGTACATGGGTAAATCCGTCTTGCTTCGGTCCAATTTCATCTGAAATCAAAAGCCCCTTAACCTTATGCCTTGACGGCCCCGGAAGAACCGGCGGCAGTAGCAGCTGCCAGGGTTGACTTCTTCACCACCTTGAGGCCGGCCAAGAGGTAGACCAAGGCCTCGACACCGAGGATGACAACCAGGGTGACCAGGGCGCCAATGACACCGGCGACAGGCAGCGAGATGCCGTTGCCCGAGGTCGAAGAGGCCGAAGTCTCGCCACTACTGCCGCTGCTACCGTCGGAGCTGGTGGCATAGTCGGCGCACACGCCCGTCGAGTTGCCGCAGGCCTTGCACCAGTCGGCCGTGTCGGCAATGGCAAACTTGTTCATCTCGCTGACAAAGGTGGACCAGGGGAGCAGGGTCTCGGACTGGCCAAAGAGCGGGTACGCGACGGGCTCGTTGGCGGCGGCGGTGCCGTTGGCAAACAGGAAGCGGACCGAAACGTCCGACGAGGCCGGGTACGCGGCGCTCGTCACATTGTCGGCGTCGGCCACGAGCTCAAACACCATGGACGAGGCGTAGTCGACGACGCCGGTGAAGTCGTCCGAGACCTTTTGCAGCTGGGCCAGGCCGAAAAAGGACATGAAGCTCGCGTAGGCGCCAAACTGCACGGCCAGTGGCTGCTTGGACTTGCCCGTCAGCGTCGTGTTGAGCTGTGCCACGATCTGGCCGGCCAGAGTGGCTCCCGCCACGGCGCGGATCGTGTCCGACTCGTTGTAGGCGAGACCCCACTCGTGCTCGTTGGCGAGCCAAAAGAGCTCATTGAGCGTGTCGTTGGTCAGGAGATCCTCGGACGGGATAGTCGAGTTGTGAATAGTGGCCACATGGATGTAGTCGTAGACTGTGTGCCATGGTTAGTAACATTGGCTCAAGGTGGTGCCTGATCTAGCTAGAGAACTTACTGGTGTAGCCATTCTTGAACGAGGCCTGGCTCGAACTAAAGGTCGTGTTAATGACGGGCAGCAAATCCTGGTAAAAGTCATTGGTGCTGTTCAGAGTGCTCAAATACTCGGTCGAGCTGAGGTAGTTGTTGGAGCTGACCACGGCATTGCCGCATCCCGAGTTGCCCTGGAGCCATCCGCTGTTCTCGGCGTTTGACGAAGAAGAGGCCGAGGCAACGGCATTGATGGGAATATACTGGTAACCGCTCAGGGTTCCTTCAACCGTAGAGCCATTTGCCAGCGACTCGACAGACAGGTCACCGACGGGCGGGTATACACCCTGCATGAAAGCCTGCGCGGAACTTTGCAACACAGTGTCGACCTGCGAAGTAATGGTCATTTGGCTTGCCACGGCAATGTCGTCGCTCAGCCTGAAAATGGGCGAGCTGGCGTCGGCCGCGACATATCTGTTGCGATAGTAGTTGCCAGACTGGTAGACCTGCTCCTGGCCCAACGACGTCAGGTTGGCCGGAGCGAGAGCCTTGGGCGTACGGTCTCCGTGTCGGGAGAAGATGTAAACTCCGAGGATGGTCTCGGCGTTCACGGCCGGGATGGCCGCGAGGGAAAGAAGAGCAAGCTGCTTGGCCATGGTTTCTTGGAGCTTTGCTGCTATCGAGGTCTAGGCACACTTCTCTGGTCTGCTAGGAGTGCCGATCTGGGAGAGATGGTCTGGATCAAGTACAGAAAGCAGAACATCCAAGAAACAGAAACGTGAAAATTCTGAAGCGGGCCGGATCAATTATATATGTATAAAAGTATTGTTTCTCCAGCTGAATTTGTATACCCCGCCCAAGACTACAACAGCGACTTACAATATGCAGGTCGGGATACCGAGCCGTTGAAAAAAAGCTCTTGCAAGCAACGCTCTCGGAGATGGGCGGTTGCGGGACTCGGTCTTACAAGAGGAGAGAGAGAGAGACCCTGTCCTACCAACCATCCTACTGTGTATTCTTACAATCTAGCCGCCAGCCAACACACGCGAAGGTGAGTCGATAGTAGCAATGGTCCATTCGATTCCGTGTAAAAGTAACAATCCACATCACGGTTGGCCAATGGCAGTATGCGGAGTAGAGGATAAGCTTGTCACCACATTGGAGTTGAGCTCCCAATCCAGTCCTAGCTCCGGAGCCATGGTGGAGAGAATATGCATGCCGAGACATTTTAACCTTGACCGGCACGAGGCGAGGGAGCCAGGGGAGCTGCAGTAGAAAACATTTTTCACAGCATTTCCGGGCATCTCCTATGCCCGGCTGCTACCGTACAACGCTTGAACGCTTGGACTTGACTGTGCCGGGGAGATAAGATGGATCTGATTGTAATACTATGTACTTGGCGGCTTGTGGCCATGAATCGGAATTCTCAATGAGTAACATGAAAGCTTCCAGCCTATACAAGGATTATATTTCCCATGACTTGTTCGAGTATTAGCCCCGCTCCTTAGTTATACTGGCAAACATTGTCTCTTGGGCCTCATTTTGTTCCAGTAAGCATATGATCAATTATCTAGGTTAGGTTGGTGGGATAAAGCACATTGTTGGATTGCTACTCCCTTCTTCTCTTTCGGCGTAAGAACGAACCATGGCGGTTCCGATTAGCATTTTGAGTAGAGTGCCTGGACCGGTCTATTGCTCAAAAGAGAGGGGATGAATAGATGCTAAGGGTTGCGGGAAGCGGAGCAAGGTTCCACCACACCCAACAGTACAATTGTGTGTGTCTGTCACAGTATATTGTTGTTCAAATTGAGTATCCGACTCTCTAGCGAATCAGTACATCGATCAAAAACGCACCACTGTAATTTTGCCCTCCATGTCCTCGCCTACGAGAAAACGCTCATCACCACAAATGCGGCCCTTGCCCATCAACTCACCCCACATATCGTCCGTGAATCTAACCTCGTCGCCGTCCTCGCGCCCGTCTGCGTCTTCGGCCTGGATGCTGATGCGCGGCAGGATAAAGACGGAGAGAGCCTCGACCATGAAGCACTGCCGGGCCACGATCCTCACCCCGGCCGGGGCATCAACCATTTCGCTCATGGTCAAGTATGGGAATTCCTCGTGTCGCCAACAAGGCGCGAAACCCGGCCAGTCCTTTGTGTAAGTCGCGGCCGTCACTGTCGAATCTTGACTCCCGCCTCCGCGGAGCCGGGCCATGGAGCCGGACCGCGGGCAAAAGGAAAGGTGAACGTCCCCATCAGCGCAGCATTCATCAAACCATCTTGGACCCATGCCAATGATGGGGAAGCCGGTGCACCGGACCAGGTGGTGCCGTGGAGGCACAAGTGAAGACTGAGGGCCTGCAAGCCACCGATGTTCCTCCTCGTGGATGTAGACATTGTGCTCGTCTAGGAGAATCTGTCTAAACGACGGCGTATCGCGTTGGCGGAGGCCCAGGAAATCCAAATCCCGCCAGCTGAGTCGCCGGATCACGTGCGGTCCGAGGTCTACGTCGGGTTTGTCGCGACCCGTCGGGTCTGTAGAAGGGCAGTATTGTGACGGAAATGATATGTCCCATACTGTAAACTGTTCTGGAGGGTCTGCCTCTCCCCATGGCGACCGATTGGGCTGCCATGTATATAGTGCGTAGTGCGTAGCTGTGTGCGCTGAGAAGAAGCGGTCCACGCGGTTCAGCGGGAAGCCCAAAAAGTGAATCTTCCACTCGGAACGGAATGTGATGTTCCACTTGGACGGCCCCGGCTCTGACCGGACAACGGAGAACCTGGGTGATCTCGACGATGACCGCGGCGCACATCTCTCCACGTCAAAGGCCGTGGCGAAATGTCGGTGGACCGTCTCCTCGTCGTTGAGCTGATGGTATGGCTCACGCTCGCACCATTCAAAGATGAGCACCCCGCAAGCCAAGCGGACACGCCTAATGGTCTTGCCAATTGCATCAAATGGCACGGGAAATGTGCTACGTGTCTCCAGGTCATGAGCACAGTAGTGCCCGTACGCATTGGGGTAGATGACGAGACCATCGGCCATGCACCATACCGGGTCGGGATGCGAGAAAGGGGCCGTATAGTCGTTGAAATGTAAGAACCTGCTCCAAGGTGCCACGTCATAGAGCATTGTGCTGTCCTTGTCCTGTCTGGCAATCTCAATCTTCTCCGTACTCCTGGGCTTGGCTGCCCGGAGGTGGTGATACCGTTGCGCCACCTCGGTGTAGATGGCCGTCCGGTCCGACCGTGCTGAGGCGGTGGACTCCATCCGTAGCTCCCGCGAGCGGGGAAAGTGTAGCTTCATCAAATACCAAGCGACATCTTCGGAAGCGAATGTCTGCTGCCATGCCCGGGATACACGGCGGCAGATGAACGTGTCCTCGGGAGACAGGTATGAAATAATAAGCAGGAACAAGTCGCTGGGCAGATCCACCAGCTGCTGCCTGTGGTCGCAGCTATTGACACTTTGACTATCCCCTGCATGATGACGCTGGTCATACTTGTCGGCGTCCGTCTTTGCCAGCATCGTTTACGGTGAGCATGAGAATTACTGGTTGAAGTTGGGTGGCGAACATGGGGGCATTCTATACTGTAAGTAGGTAGGTAGTCTTGTCACCACCGCCGACTCACTTACCCACTACTACCTGCCCACGGCCGCGGCTGAACCATCACGACGCCTTGCTAGGATGCACTGTTTCAGCTTACTCAGGACATTGTCCAACATAAATGTTTACACAATCAATTGGATTTACATGACACAAGTTCTCATCTTCATTTATTGCTGTTTGGTTGTGGTGGGGGAGAAAGCCATATTCACAACCACGTCTTGTCAAATTTACTACTTCATGAGCAATCAGACTAAATATGTCAAATGCAAGTCATAATCCATAATGCTTTCAATGCCACTCCTTTCGCTCAACCCAGCCAGATTGGACAATTTTTTTTTATTCCTCTTTTATATCTCACAGTAAAGGTTTACTCATCCGCCCAACTTTTAGTTGTGAGTCGGCATGGCGACATCGGCCTTGGTCGAAATCGCATCCGCGCTGGCCCACATGGCTGTGACAGTCTTGTACTGTGTGTAAAAGTTGATACCAGGACGTCCGTAGAATGTGTTTGCACCTCCACCAGCAATACTCTTCTTGTTACCAGTAAACGAGAACATGGGAAGCGGGACGGGGATCGGCACATTGATACCAATCTGTCCGGCCTCGATCCGCTTGCGGAACGTCTCGGCCGTAGCACCCGACTTGGTGAAGATGGCAGTGCCGTTACCATACTCATTCTTGTTGATGAGCTCAATGGCGTCATCGAGCGTAGGCACGTTGAGGCAGACCAACACGGGTCCAAAGATCTCCTCGGTGTAGCACTTCATTTCTGGTGTCACATTGCTAATAATGGTCGGGCCCACCCAGTTTCCGTTGGGGTACTTTGCGGGCTTGAAGCCGCGGCCGTCGAGAAGAATGGTTGCACCCTCCTCTTCTGCGCTTGCAATGAGGCTCTCAATTCTCGCTTTGCTGTGCGGCGAGATGACAGGGCCAAGATCGGCGCCCTCTTCGAATCCTCCGTTAACCTGCAGGCCCTTGGCGAGCTCAGCTAGTTCTGGCAGCCACTCCTTGGTCTCGCCAACCATGACCAAAGTGCTGAGGGCCATACATCTTTGACCGGCGGCACCAAAGGCGGCACCAACGACTGAGTTGAGGAAGTGGTTCTTGTTGGCATCGGGCAAGACGGCTGCGTGGTTCTTGGCGCCGAGGTTGGCCTGGACACGCTTGCCATTGGCCGAACCGCGGGAGAAGATGTATTCACCAGCCTTGTTACCACCGACGAAGCTGATGGCCTTGATTTCGGGGGCATCCAGAATGAAATCCACAGTTCGGTGGGCGCCGTGGATAATGTTGATAACACCCGGAGGGAACCCGGCCTTTTGCGCTAGCTCGGCTAGGATCATGGCTGCACCAGGATCTCTCTCGGACGGCTTCAAGATAAGAGTGTTACCAGTGACGGTAGCAATGGGAATACACCACAGGGGGATCATGGCAGGAAAGTCTGTTAGGCCATATTAGCTACAATTGTCCATGTCAAGTAACGAGTGGGAGAATATTGGGTACACACTGAAAGGGCAGATGGCAGCAGTGACGCCGAGTGGCTCCCTATACGTTCTGGTCTCCATATCCTTGGCAACCTCGAGCACCTCGCCCTTGAGCAGCTCCGGTGCGCCGCAAGCAGCTTCGGCGACCTGCAGTCCTCGGAGCACATCACCCTTGGCGTCGGCAAACGTCTTGCCCTGCTCGAGGGTGATGCTGGCAGCGAGGCGGTCCCAGTTCTCCCGGACCAAGGCCACAAACTTGAACATGATCTGCTGCCTCGCCAGCACGCTCATGTTGCGCCAAGCCGGGAAGGCCTTTTGGGCGCTGTCCACGGCGGCCTGCAGTTCGGCATCGGTGGACTGCGGGACCCTGGTGACGAGGTTGTTGGTGGCCGGGTCGTGTAAGTCGATCCACTTGTCGGCGCTCGACGCCTTGAACTCATTGTCAATAAACCACGGCGTGTCCTCAGGCTGCGAGATCTGCTCGTGTGTCTGGGGGAAGCTCGTGGCCGTGGACTGGAGCGAGTAGGAGCGCAGGTGCTGGGTGGTGGCGGCGATGCGGCGCGCAGCGATGGAGGCTCGGGATGCCATCCTGGGGTAATTGGAAGTAGCTGCTGTGGGGAGTCGTCTGGAGGCGCTGCGTCCGGCGGCCGCGGTGATGCTACGAGCAACGGAGAGACGCTGCATCTTTTGAATAAAGATTGTAGACGAAAAAAAAAAAGAAAGAAGGAAGAAAATGAAACACGAATGGGCAAATAGGCTTTGCAATTGGGATCGTCCCAGTCTCTCAATCCGTCCAAGCTCTCAGTCAAGTCACACTCTCAATCTCTCGTAGGCGAACCAGCCTCCTGTCATGTGGTGGTTGTTAATGTAAGTCGGTTCGCTTCGCTTGAAGCCGATATGAACCTGCCGCTATCGGGCGGCCACCGCTTGGCTTAAGTACAGGGCCCTACAAGCACCTACATCACCTACGGTTAGTTGGCTCGCTAGGGGTCCGGCTGTGATGTCGTCTCACCTGGGGGGGACCGTCTAGGTGTGGGGTAATCTGGGTGCTGGTGGGAAGGGTTCCGCGGCAAACCGCCTATGGCCGTGGGCCTAATCGGGGTGCCAGCAGCATTATTGGAAACCTTTTCCGACGCGTTTGGCCTCGTTGGATCGTCGTGCATCCGTCAAACTACGTACTTTGTACCAGCATGGTCGGCACCAGACGCCGGGTGGGTTGTAGATAGGTAAATTTTTAGAAATGTATCGAGATAAGCTGACTCACGCATCTGCATTCCTTTTTCGGCTGGACGCAGCTAAAACCTAGATATAATGGATAATGGGCAGGCATCGACATCCATGGATGTCTGTATCAGTAAACAGCCCGCCGGTTTATTTTGTTGTCTTGTACGTACTTTGTAATGCACCGTGCCTCACTTACGTATAGCCTAGTCGACTATACCATATGATTCTCGGCCATCATCTGTCTAGTGCCTTTTTCTACATTACTCCTGCCTAAGTTTTGGACTAGCCACCTGCAACAGTACTAGCAAGCCAAATCGACATCAAACGTGATCATTTTCTCCAATCTTTTGGAGATGAATTCATCACATACATGTAGCAATTGCGTGAGGTGGCGGCGGTGCTTACACAAGAACAAAAACATTGAGTTTGAGACGATGGAGAAGAAGAGAGAAAAAAGGGAAACATGATGCAATGGTAAATACAGCATTCGTTACGCGATTTCTATTTCCCACACCGGCCGGCATGTCTGCACCGAAACAATCACTATGCTCCCTCCTCATCTTTACAAGAACACAAACTCTGAGCATGTGCATCAGTTGTTCTCGAAACTATACTTGAGCCAGCCGCCCAACGCCTTCAAGCTTTCCCACCGGACATTCTCGTCCGAGTCCTGCATCAACTCCATGATTCGAGTCTTGAGACCTAGCTTCTCGAGCTGGAATCGCTTCTCTGGCACCTCCTTAACCAAGGCACCAACGTCATTGCAAGCAATAGCCAAAACGGCCTTGTCACTGTCCCATGGCTTCTTCATGATTTCGGCCAATTTACGGGGGATTTCTCCAGTCTCGTACTCCAGAATCTTTCGCGAGTTCTCTGCCCAGAATGTAGCGTTTCGGTGAGGCGGCGACCATCTCAGATGTCCAGAGCGAACTTCTGCAACGTACTCATCGAGTGTCGTCTTGGTGGTTGTGTACTCCTCCAGCATTTCCTTTAGTCTATCCAGGTCCTCTTGCAGATCAGGATCCGACAAGTGTCGTCCATTGATATTCTGGAGCAAAGCAGGCAGCCTGGCCAAGACGGCCGTAGGAAGTAGAGAGCTAGGGTTTGTGCTAAGGAGGTTGTACAGCGTCGAAAGGATTAAACGTGTGGTCTTCTCTTTTGGTGATAATCGTAGAAGTTGTGTATAAAGCAGTATAATATCGTACTCGCTGTAAGTTTATTAGCAATTCGTCTTTCGCCAGCAATAGGAGCACAGTGGCATCACGTACTCATCCATTTCGTCACCAATCTCTTCGGCCTCGAAGCTCAGCTGCCACATAACAAGGAGCACATGGTACAGAAGCTGCAGTCCAACACCGCCGCTCAGAGTACCCTCGAAGCCACCGGCCCGGCCAGTAGTGTTGCCGCTCCACAAGCTGGCGGACGAGTCTGCTCCAATGCCAGCAGCCTTCCTCAGAATTTCAATTAGAGGCGCAACCGTCTCGCTTCGCTGCTTCCAGAAGAGTTGTCGGGAGGGCTGGCCATACAGGAGGGACGAATACTCGGTCACAGCAATATCTTGTAAGCCGGCATCGTTTGTGTTCTTGGCCATGCCGCAGAGATAGCTCAAAATCAAGGGCAGGGCCCGCTCGGTCGATGGCGACTCATCCTGAGACTGAGCCATCAAGGTCGCAAGCACGGTAGATGTGAGCAGCGGTACAGGGTCTTCAGGGTTGTTTGAGTGTGCCAGAAGCGGTAGGAAATGCTTGTAGGGATCCGGATTCTTGAACAACGCCTTAGCGAGAGTCGGAACGCCTGTTGAGCCGGATTAGCATGGATGCCAGGTAGAATGGGCGGTATTTAGAACGCAGTTGCCAACTTGAGGCCTCACTGAGATGTGATACCCGACAGTGGTGGGAAGAAGGAGCAAGTCCTGGGGTATACTAGACATACTTTCGAGCAGGTCGTTTAGAAGCACGAGGATGTACTGCACTACATCTGTGCGCTTGCTTGCGGACTCAAGCACGCTGGGGCTGTCCTCGCCGCCAACAAACAGGGCCCGATAGCCATCGAGGTCAGACTCAACGACCTGTTTTCTCTGGTCCTTTCTGATCTTGTCGACAGCTCGGATCTTGGCCAGCTGTCCCTCGTTCAGGGTGTTGGCTCTCACGGCGCCATCCCAAGGAATCGGGCGCTGGCGGATGTTGTTTTGCAACGAGCCCAGATAAGGGGGAGGATCGAGCGACATGTCGTCGGCACCTGTCACGGTCGCTCTTCAAGTCGGTCGCGCGTGTCTGTTGTGCGAAGAGAGGGTGCAGTGCGGTGAGGTTGCAGCTGGGCAATGACGAAGGAGCTCTGGGTCATATGTCGTATGTAGGTGAATGCAGCAGCAGCTGGTCTCGGGAAGCTCGAGCTTGGTTTGGATGCGCTGATTCGAGGCAGCGCGGTAATTAGTGGGGCCTCCCACCCACCTGCACCCAAGAGGCATTGATGTATGTACGTAGGTAGGTACTCAGTGCTTGCAGCATCACCAAGTTGCTAGTATGAGCTAATAATACAATACAAAACAATACAAAAGAAAAGACTACCTGCGCACTGACACAGGATGCAATAAATTCTTTGGGTCAGTGTAAATGCACATACCTATTTTAGGGGGTAAAAAGATATATCGCACCAGCTACGGCTTGATATTACTCGTACCTGCTTCCCTATTATTGACTCTCTTCTACAAAAAGGACAAAAGATCCTATATCAAGCACATTTGAAAGTGCGCCAGTGACAGCCGAGGGGGTAATAGATATACATTTTTCCCAACATCAGATCTATCAAGAGTCTATTCTGATGTTTCTGTAATACGATTGATCGCGCCATTCAATGTCCAAGCAATGCTTTCACAGGTCCAGGCCTGTAGATTGGCACGAGCTGATTGCAGGCCGGCATGATCAAATTTATGCAGTTTGTATACGAAGCAAGATGGCAACCGCATATCCTTGTAGGAAATCTCAAAAAATAAAAACAAAAATCATCGAGATTATACCATCCAGTGCCATCATTCCAACATATAGAACAAGAAGCAGTTAGTTTCTTCTTTCTTCCCTTCTTATAGTGAGCACGGAAACGGCTTATGTAGGATTGTGTGTAAGGGCGAGGTATATCTAGCTCTAACCCATCTGTGACATCATCTTTGCCCCGGTATCAGCGCACCACGATTATCAAATGACTCGTAAATAATGCAGTACATCCATCATATTCGACGACGCTGGGTCGATGTGAAGGCTCTCTATTTTAAAAACTTCCGACATCATAATCACTGAATTGCGTCGTCGCATTGAAGGAGACCAGTAAGAGAATGTCGTGGACTCGTGGCTGGGTAATGTCGGAGGATCCATTCTTGAGACACGAACGACCGACTGGAGACGCAAGTAACCCACTACATACTACATAGGTAGTAGAATACTGTACACTATGAGAAGCAACAAGTGATGTCTGACGATCGGCGTACGCGTATAGTGCTACCATACAAATGATTAGAGTTCAGGAGGGACCGTAAGGCGATGGCGAAAATCAAGTGGACATGACGGAGGGAAGGAGATGCACTTATATATGGTGTCTTGCGTACGAGGTACAAAGATGTGCGAAGAGAGATTGAGTCCTGACTGTGCGTATGCCATCACCTAGGGCAATGCAACATATCCAGGTGTATAGTAATAGCGGGCGAATAATCCATGGCGCCCAACTGTCAAAATGTTTCCTAGGCACCTATTGGTTCAATGAAACAATCGTCGCCCCGTCAACACAGTGTCCATGACCTACCTGCTACCAACACGCCAATGAGCAGGCGGGCTCGGGGCACTCGATTAAGGTACCATTAAGGTAGGCGCTGGACCCGCTAAATCAGCGGCAGATCCAGATCTCTGCAGATCCTAGGTCAGGTAGGTCTGTGCCAACTCAGACGCGAGACTCCGCTGTCAAGTGAGGCCCCTCCATAATACGGGAATATGACCAGCGCACATTGAGAGAGAGGACAAACAATTGATTTTATTGTTTTGATGTATGGTTATTTTCCCTAGAAAGCAGGGATGGAAGCAAGGTTAAGCAGACAGATTGCCCCTGACTAAACCAAAAAGTATTATTCTATTTCCCTCCCACAAGCTGCTGAAATGGAATAATGGTTTGACGCCATCGTGTTCGTCCAAACAGACCCTGGCCATGTTCTGCCAGCCACCTCTGTTTCCCCCCATGTCACGACTCCCAGGTCCCGCCTATGACAGCACTTCTACGCGGTAGTCGCTTGTAAGTGAAGCTCCCCGACCCCGCGACTTTTTGGGCAACAAGCAGCATTTTTGGGTGGTTGGGGAGTATTACCAAGCCTGACTTGCCCAGACGAGAGGGTAGATAGAGAGCGAAGAGAGAGAAAAAAATCATGGAAAAAGGGAAAAAGGAAGCACCAACGCATCCAAATGCAAGACCTGCAGTAGCCAGTTTTTTTTACTCCCTCACAATATCGAACAAGTCTGTCTGATTGAATTCAACTCTCAATTGACACAATCTTTAATTTTTTTTTTCCCTCCCACTCCCTCTGTCTGTCTCATCATCATCATCGCCATCACCTTTAGAGTTTTGGCCGCCGTGTCAGTTCATCCCACATCCCACATTGTGGTTCAGGATCAAGACACCGGCTGCTTGGAGCTTCACCCACACTTTAAGGTTGTGGACGCAAGGTCTCAAGCCAATATCCCGCCATCAGTTTGCGAATTTTTGGTTTGTGTTTGGGCTTGGACGGACGGAGAAATCCCCATTCCAACAGCCGCCTGGAGTCTGCCGCTCTTGCTGGGTTCAGCCGGTGCAAGCTGAGCTGAGCTGATCGCACCGATTTTGATTCGGTTGAGTTGGGTGTGCACACTCTGTTTTTGTAGTAGTAGTAGCAGCAGCAGCAGCAGTGGGCCGCATCGCCAACCTCAAAGACAAGCGCATTCCAGGATTCAGCACTCGATTCCGTCATTGAGTCGAAAGAAAGGGAAAGGGGGGAAAAAACCGGCAGGTGCAAGTCCCGGCTCACGTACCGGCAGTCTTCAGAAAAATAATATCATGCAACTGCATCGGTCTTCGCCTGCAGCCTTCGCCGGCCTGCTTTTGGCAAATCTGGTCTCCGCCAATCCGTTTCCCCGCGATGACCTTCGCGATGTTGGATTCGGCTACCTCATGAACCGCGCATGCGATTCTTACTGCGGTGCCTCAAATCAGTACTGTTGCAGCTCGGACGAGACATGCGTTACTTCAAACAACGTAGCAACATGTACAGCGGGAGGTGGATATGTTGCCGGCACTACGACATGGACAGTCACTTATACCAGCACCTGGAGTTCCTACATTGCAGGAGCCACGACCCCCGCATCGAGCGGATCCGACGGCGAGGACTGTGTGCCTCCTGATGGCTCTGGGCAGATTGCTTGCGGTACCATTTGTTGCGCTGACTGGCAATATTGTGCCTTTAGTGGCCAATGTTCTGCCAACTCTGGTGTGGGCACCTGGACCACTGGAACAACAGTCGGAACCACTGCCACCGTCGTGACCACTGCCTTTTCCGCACCTTACCGAGTGACCGGCACTGGGACCACAGTTACGTCTACAGCTACAGGCACAGGCACAGCAGCCAGCGCCACGGCAACGAGCACCGGTACAGGAGCTGCGGCCGTGTCCACCACCTCAAACAACTCTCTCAGTGGAGGAGCCATTGCAGGTATTGTGGTTGGAACTATTGCCGGTGTTATCCTACTTCTGCTGCTGTGTTTTTGCTGCATTCTTCGCGGTGCTTGGCACACAGTCCTGGCCATTTTCGGCATCGGCAACAAGAAGAGACACAGCAAGGAGGAACGGACCGAGATTATCGAAGAACGATACTCGCGGCACGGCAGCGCTCGACCCGCGCATCGGACTTGGTTCGGCGGAGCTGGCGGCGGCCGCCCGTCTACTGTGGCTTCGAGGAAGGAAGAAAAGAAGAGCAGTGGTGCAGGTTGGCTGGCCACCGCTGGTGGTGCTGCCCTCTTGCTCTTGGGGCTGAGGCGGAGCGATAAGCAAAAGGAGCAGCACAAGGTCGCCAGCTCAAGACCACCAAGGAGCAGAAGCGACTGGAGCAGTTCGTATTACACTGACTCTTATACGGCAACCACTCCTAGTAAGTTTTGCCTATTTTTATCGTTCAAGAGGCGAGCAAGTTTCTGTGGTGAGCGATACACTGACACATCACAACAGGTAGTGCTAGTTCCGATAGGAGGACGCGGCAATCACGGCATTCAAGACAGTCGCACGCGACGAGGACATCAAGGAGAACCTCGAGACATACGAGAAGATCGTAGAGACCCTCGAAGCACAGCGTCATATAAAGTGCATGACCTTACTAGATTGTCCATTCATCAGATCCCCCTTGTCACATACACCAAAGCATTGCACATAATAGCACAGCAAATCGGCGTTGGAACTGCAGAGGAAACTCATTGGCATATTTTTCTGTTTTAATCGTTTATTCACTTTTCGATTCCCATATAGACGTTATTGAGAGTAGCTGGGGTTCCCGTTTTCCTTGTTCTTTTCTTTGCCCGAGAGACGGCTGCGACGAAAAACGAGTACGAATTCGAATGAGGCGTCACG
Organism: Pestalotiopsis fici W106-1; assembly: GCF_000516985.1. NCBI lineage: Eukaryota > Fungi > Ascomycota > Sordariomycetes > Amphisphaeriales > Sporocadaceae > Pestalotiopsis > Pestalotiopsis fici. The sequence goes on along the minus strand of NW_006917091.1, from coordinate 1,929,788 downwards.
ATCTGGAGAGTATGAAGGGCCAAGTGTGTAATGGAAAGTATACACAGGGCCAAAGACCATGACTAGGAATGCAGCGTCAAACAAAATGAAATTGAGAATTCACTGGATATAAATAGACTGAATGTATATAAAGACACCAGGGGAGCGCCCTGTTCGAGTACGATCTAGATTTTCTAAGCGTTCTACGTATCTCCAAACTGTACATGCCACTTTCACTGCCTTGATTGCTTCGTCATTCTCATATCCTGCGCCTTCGAGAATGAGATCATGTCAACATATTACCAAATTGATGATTTAAAGACGAAACTCGCATTCAGCAGGCACCCCTTCGCCTTCGATTTGGTAGCGTTTACCGAGTGCCAACGGTTTCGAATGAATGCTTGATGAGACAGTATAATGTTCAATGTGTCCGATGACTACCCCGACGTGAAAAAATATTCGAGATGGATGAATGTCTCTCATTCCGATGCTAAACTTTTGCAGCTGTTGAGAATATCTAGTGCCAGTGTGTCTACTCTTAGCATAGATTTATATCATCAGCTCTCAAGACGCCTTGTATATCAAGGACTGGACAAGATGCCCGAAGCTGAATAAATCTCTTGTGCTGATGGTTTTGACACAACCTACTCGAGACAAACTGCTGCCTGAAGGTTTCCGTCAGCACTAGGCCGAGGGATGATGTTCACTATTCGGATCTTGGCTGGAAAGGCGAGCACGATATCAACATGTATCATGGATAAGGATGGCTAATTTCATATCCCATGGGTGATCTACCAGAATCCAGCCATGCAAAGGCCAACTACATTCTCTCCAATGTCATTACGTGATTTCAGCCTACAGGTTTATTACTTCAGTGTCCTCAAGGTATATCAGCTCAACTTGTTATGCCCGTGACAAGTTGATTAGATTCAGATAAGACGGCGACTCTTGTTCACCAGAGCTGTACTCATGTATACTGGCTTCGCCACATAAAAAGATCAGCCGCCTCCCAGTGCGCCAATTTTGACAGTAATATCACGGTAATGTTCTGTATATGCCTAATCACCTCGAGATGTAAATTCAGTGATAGAAAAGAGTTTGGAATAATTGAATTTCATCCTTGATATATCGGATCGTATAGGTTTGGCCACCACGCTCGGTTTCCCTCGACTCCGGGAAAGGGACATGTAATTCAAAAAGGTAAAGAACGCTTTTCAGCTATGAATTTCATATATCTATTGAGCAAATTTTGAGTGACATGGATCCTGAGACACATCCACTCCCGGCTTCGACTCCTTCACTTTCTCGATGGCAGAACAACTCCACATATGGTCTTTCCCAAAGTCGTTGCTGTGTAAGGCCCAGAGAAATGAGCATGTCGAAAGCCATTTATGGACCCCAATACTAGGAATGCATCAAACCAGATTACCCCTTCTATCTAATCTGGTCCGATATGAGTTGCAAATAGATATACCCATCTCAACGTTTATTCGCAGCGACTTGAATTGCGACTAGTCTGACTGCGCATACCTTGATAGTGACTACAGCACAAAATCTCTGGACCAACCGACTTTGAGCCGTTCCACCAATTGTAGAAGCCCATTAAATCCGTAGAGGTCTTAGCATGACCAAGGATGAAAGAGACCGACATTGTGCTGTAATAACGAGACATCAACCCGTTCCGGTGGAATGGGAGAAGTGGTATGATTAAACGGGGACAGATTTGGTAGATAAAATTTGAATGGTCGCCAATATTGCTCATGGCACACCACATACCCTTATACATAAATAAACAAGGACTGCATAAGAGCGTCGTAGGAGATCAAGTCAATGTCTGAATGGAAGGCAGGCCGTCCGCAGAATGCTTCTTTCATTTGTGAGAACCGTGTAGATTGAAACTTGAAACTGAGACTCAACTGCCTCTGATCAAGTTGGGCATCTCACATACTCCAGATATACACGCTCATCATACTTGATCCAGTTTTCACAGTCTTGTGTATCATGTATCATGACACCAACATCATCGCTTTACAAAGGCAGACACATATGGTTGTTGGGAACTTGATCATGTCTCAGCTAAGCGCTTCGAGTGGGATTCGTTCTTCGGGTAGATATATCTCACGCAGTGCAGCAATTTGCCCGTCTGATGCAATCGATCGTGAAAAGATGCACGGATAGTAAGTAGTAGTTCATGGGCAAAGCCTGAGTTTCCTGAATTATGCAGCAGAACCTGTCAGGGTGAGTGAAAGCCGGCAACATTTGACGTACAAACACTGATGGCCCACGATCGTCTTCCTAGTCAGTGGCAGAGACACCCAAGTTTGTATATTACGAACGAATGGGACAGTGACTTCTGTACGATGTACAACGCCAATGTTGTTTGCCAGCTCTGTTCTGTGGAAAAGGAATGACAACTCTGGTTATAATCATAATAGTCAAATGCACCATCCCTGTTAGCACCAAGTAAACATTAATCGCATTGTTGGATTCGAAAGACAGGTTTTCATTCACATCAAAGGTTTCTCAGTCTCAGCCCCGATCCTGTGAATTGCTCGCTACGCGATGCAATCGTTCAGTTGCGCCGTTTGACTTTGAATGAACTCTGATGGCCGCGCTGTACAAGCCACAGTGGAAGACTGAGATCCGGCTGAATTGGACCAAGGAAACATCTCAGAGGCCTGCTTGCTGTAGCCATGAAGTGTGGCATTTCGAATCTCTTCCCCCTTTGAGCACATGGTGTATGCATAGGTGTGGTCGTAAAGTTGCTTCGGAAAGGATTCTCTCATTTTTCGTAGCCATATCCGCTACGTCCAGATGCAATGTATGAACCCCGGTCACTCCTTATTGAGACCCAGAAAGCAGCAAAGAAACCGTTGACATCCATTTCATTCCATTTAAGCCTCCTCAACAATGTTACCCTTCTCCGACACGTACATACCGTCCAAGAACTATATCAATGTCAGCCACATCGATTTCGCCACACAGAGCATTTCGGAGAGGGGAGCCAGTAGCAACGTACCTTACGGATATCCTTGTTTCGCACCTTGCAGATCTGCTGGATGTCGGCGGCACTTTGCGAGACGTCCTCCAGCGAGTTACCCTCCAGAACAAGCTCGTCCTTCTGGGCAGCGGAGACCTTGACCTCGACGCCAGAGCGCATGACGACTCTGCGGACCAGCTTCTCGCCAATGAAGTTGCGGATCTCAACCTCGTACAGGTCGGTCTCGGAGTTCTTGTCGATGTTCACGTTGATGGGAAAATGGGCGTAGACGTAGCGCATCTTGTACTTGAAGCCCTTGGTGACACCGATGATCAAGTTGTTGATCAGAGTGCGGACGGTACGGAGAGCGGCAACGTTCTTGCGGGCACCGTGGTGGATCTCGATACCGATGACGTTCTTCTTGGGGTGGGAGAAGCAGACGGCCAAGTGGGACAGGTCCTTGGACAGCTTGCCTGTCGTGAGTGTTAGAATTTCTCTGTTCGTGCTCTGGTGCATGTAAAAGAGACGGATTGAGCGGCCGTCACTTCTTCGGGTTATCCGTACCTCGGGGACCGGTGACGGTGACCTTGCGGGCCTTGATCTGGACGGAGACTGTTGAATAGTCATGTCAGCACTCTTGTTCTCATCCACCGCGCGCCTTGCTGCCTATACGATTTGTCTATTTCCCCCAGTGTTTGTAGAAATAGTTCCGCAATCCTGAGCGGAGGCTCGACACTCAATCGGCAGCAACGACGCGATAATTTCGAGAGTTGGGCGACGTACCGCCCTCAGGCACCTCCAGAGTCTCCTCGCTGTGGATGTAACGCATCTTGTCGGTTTTTCCTGGCTGGGCGAATCGACCTGAAATCCGGCGGGCGCAAGTTAGCAAATCGTCACGAAACTTTGAGTCCGAAATTGACCAAGCGTCGAGCGACAGAGATAGTCGATGCGAAACTGATGGTCGGCAATAGATGTCGAGGGCTGGGGTGGACTGTCCGTACCTGAAGGATTGGCGATGCGGTGGTGTGAGGTCGAACTGAACTTTTCGAGGTTCCACGCCTTTGGCTGAGATCCCTAAAATTTGAGCTGCGAAATTGTGCGTAGGGTTTTGGGAAAGAGCCGACCCGGAATTCGTGGCTTGTGCGCGGGGTCAGCCACAGAAACCCACAGCCACGATTTGGCCAAAGCCACTTTCTTCCTTCCTTCCATTAGAAAATCCACCGACCACTTTTTTTTTTGTCTCAAGGCCTGTCAACGCACTGACCAATTTTATCGTCATCGCCCAGTTCCTTTTTTGGGAGTACGTACCGCTGCTTGGCTGGCCCGCATATTGAGGCCCGTCGCCATCGCTCATCACCCAAGTTGCTCCCCTCTATTGAAGCAATCTGGTATATTCCATTTAGCGCTCGTTGCATGAAGCTTCAACCGTGAATCAACATAACATAAATCTGACCCGGTTACTGGTCTGAACCCACTACAGGCTTGTCTACAATATATCAATTCGACGAACTTTTAAACCTGCTAGAGCTGCGTTTCTTGATACTGGTTTAAAAACTGCGTTAGCTACCAGTTTACCCAGGCATCGAACAGTCCGCACCAGACTGGCATCTCATTGGCTGGTCAATCCCACCCCATAACAGCTTGGGTCGAAGCCAGCCCACCCCCAGGCTTCCGGCCATTGGACCTGTCAGCCCAAGCGCAATCGCGGTACCAAGGTCACCCATCGCAGAGTGGTGCTACAGTGGGATAGACCGAGCTCCTTCGAGATAGCTCCCTTTCTCAACGACATCGCCAACCTTTCCAGCCGGCGCACAACCAGAGACGACAAATCGAGCAGCTCCAAACGCCCATCATGTCGTACTTCTTTTCCACTCCGGTGGATATTGACATCGTCCTGGAGGACGCCGATAACCGGCAGATGGTCGATGTCAAGCTTGACAAGAACAGGAGAGAAAAGGCCCCTCTATACATGGACGGCGAGTCGGTCAGGGGCGCCGTGACAGTCAGACCAAAGGATGGCAAGAGGTTAGAGCATACTGGCATCAAGGTGCAATTTATTGGTACAATAGGTATGTACTAAAGAGGTTGTCGTCGGCTGAGTGTAGGCTCTGCCATGTTCCAGTTGACCACCGACCCCATGAGCGCATACGAAGCCCAACGAGGCAAGGTCGCCAACTGAACACCGTACTGACTGCCACCTTACTACAGAAATGTTTTTTGATCGCGGTAATCACTACGAATTTCTCTCCCTGAACCAGGAGTTGGCGGCGCCAGGCGAACTACAGCATCCCCAGACCTTTGACTTTAATTTCAAAAATGTCGAGAAGCAGTACGAGTCATACAATGGCATCAATGTCAAGTTGCGCTACTTTGTGCGCGTGACTGTCTCCAGGCGCATGGCCGACGTCATCCGCGAGAAGGACTTTTGGGTGTATAGCTACCGCATCCCGCCCGAGATGAATAGTAGCATCAAGATGGACGTGGGTATCGAAGACTGCCTTCACATCGAGTTCGAGTACAGCAAGAGCAAATACCATCTCAAAGATGTCATAGTTGGCCGCATCTATTTCCTGCTCGTGCGCCTCAAGATCAAGCACATGGAGCTCAGCATCATCCGCCGCGAGACTACGGGCGCCGCTCCAAATCAGTACAACGAGAGCGAAACGTTGGTGCGATTTGAGGTATGACTTCACGGTTCCTATTACAAGATTAACACCTCGCAAGGTACTGACTGACTTTCTTCAACTATAGATCATGGACGGCTCCCCATCCCGTGGCGAGACCATTCCGATCCGCCTCTTCCTCGGTGGTTTTGACCTGACGCCAACTTTCCGGGACGTCAACAAGAAGTTCTCCACTCGTTATTACCTTTCCCTGGTCCTCATTGACGAAGATGCGCGACGATACTTTAAGCAATCTGAGATTATTCTTTATCGGCAAGCACCCGAGGCTGCTGGCAACCAACCCTTGATTCAATCTGTGCCCGAAGGCCGTGCGGAGCCTTCTGGACCGAAACCACTACCCGTTGAGGCGTAAAAGCCACATGCACAGCACGAAAGATGCGAATCTGGGACCATAATACGAGTCACTGGTGTGAAGGGCTTGCGCCGACGCAGCCGCCCATGAGCAGGGGGTTTCACATCATCTCAAATCCCATCTCCGCTGCATTCCCCAATAGTGCTTTAGGCAGGCTTCATAATCATCGTTTCACACGTACCATGAGCAGATGGAGCGCTAATCATAGTTTGATTCCGCCGAGATCTTGCTGAGACAGTAATAGCTGGGACGTTGGCTGTAAGTGGTTTCCCTTCAATGGGCCAGTGACCAATACTATAGGTGATATCCCAAAGGGTTCTTCTGGCCGAGAGAATTCAGCAGCTTTGATTGATTGGCACGGCGTTCATGGTTCTTTCAGAAAAGATCAAGGCGTCCCAAAGACCGACTTCTCTAATTTCAAAAAGCAAATAAAAAATGTAAAATTTTGCCCCTCTGAACCGTACCGTTTCCATTCGCCTGATATGAATAAATTGGCAACGCAATTCCCTGTAATTGAATAATAGTGCAGGGCCCCTTGGTCTCTTTCTTCCTACATGCTACGTAACCATTTCTCCCTAAAAAGACCAAACTTTGCCATGTTGATCTCAACCTTCAAGATCCATCTCCTCGCCGTCCATTGAGACCAATGGCCATTGATCACCACTGATGGCCGAAATGCGGTCAAGCTCACCCTGGTACTGACGTCGAATATCGGCAAGCGTGACAACCTTTCTCTTTCCAAGTCCGCCAAACGAGCCGGATACTGAAGCCTTTAGGCTATCACTATTGTCGGCGCCTTCGGTAGTGATCCACGCTTGCTTCTCGTCGACACAACTCAGTGTGTTGATGAGCATGAGATACTGTCTTGTGACGACAGTATCGAGGACATCGTCACTGATCACATCGTCGGCATCAGGTCGCTGCCGGAGCTTGTTGATGCGATCAAGCAAGATGGCTGCGGCACCACGGTAATCATTGCGCTTGATGCGCCACGAATAGAGAATTTGGTGCCAAGGCTTGTCCGTGATGATGTCGATAGTATCTCGGCATCGTTGTGCCAGGATATCGTCGACTGAATTCTCCAGGTTTGGAAATGGGAGCTCGACAAGCTCGGCGGTATGGAGACCATCGCACATCTTCTCAATAAGAGTCCGGAGTAATGATCGCTGCAGCGCGCGGTTCGTCATGGCCACCAGTGTCGTGTGCGCCAGATCGAAATGTGAGATGTTGACAGCTCCGTTGAAGAGTCGGCTCTGTATTTCGGTCTTGATTGAGGCGGCATCTTTGGTTGTGTGGTTTATAAACTGAAGGGCAAGACCGGCGAATTCCACCACAAATGAGTATGCCCGTACCTTCTCGAATAATGAAATGACGTGAGCATAGTATTGTGGCATGCCGCAGTAGAAGAGTCTCCATTCAGTATCATTGAGAAGACCACTGCTGTGCTTGTCAGGATTCTTGATCGCTCGACCTATGTCATTTATTAGCGGATTGATGCCAGAATCACAAGAGGTGGATGCTTACTTAAACCATATGCTGCCTTCTTGAAATAACTGGCTGCAGCGGTGAAGTCTTTCAAACCGAGGTGCACTCGTCCTTGCACATATGTTGAGAACGGGTCCTGCTCTGAGTAGGGGCTGATTTCGGCAGCCAAATCAGGTCTATTCCACATGAGGAAAGCGCATTGAAAGTATTGGGGAAGGAGTGCTGTATCACTGTTCTCTGCAAGAAGATTTGTTGCGATCGATGTCAATGCAGCAGGCATAGCGTCAATCGCGGCTGTTCCCAAAAGATGACCAGCTAGGCCCTCAAATGCCGTTATTATCTGCGTCTCTTCCGGGTGGCGTTTTGAGGCAGCTGGTGAGAGGCCGGCCGCGTAATCTGGCTTTTCAACGCTTTGCAGAGGGAGTGGGAGTTGCGTCTTGACCAGCCATCGCACAAGCGACAGTCTTTGGAGGCAGCTGATCAGATATCTGTACACAGTACCGATGTCTAATCTGTTGTGAAGCGCTTCCTCTGGGGTGTCGAACTCGAACTCCATGTGGACCAGCAGGATGAGCTGGCTGAAGCAGACGTTCCACTGGAGCTCGACTAGCTCTTGAATAGCCTTGACAGCCAGTTTCCGTCCGAAATCTGTCAAGGGATATCTGTGCTCTCGTTGTGAATCTTCTGTGGCCTTCATCAACTGGACCGTTCTTTGGTATAGATCCAAAGTGATCAGAGAGAAATTTGGGCCCAAAGCGTCAGTGACCTGGGCGCAGTCTTCATCTGATGTCTGCCGCCAAAAGGCCGCCTTGTCCGAAAAGTATTGGATGCGTTCGTCCTCCGTCTTGGTTGAATTCTCGAATAGCTCCGAACGCAACACCGAATTGCATATCTCCAACATGCTGTCCGAGAAGCCATCCACAAAGTTGAGGCCGGTAGATATAAGCAAGGACACATTTTCGAGTTCCTCGTGACGGGTTGCCGGATTGTGGCAGATTTGCTCCAGCCGGCTACACTCCCTGAGTGAAGACAGACTGTCTGCACATACAACCCAGGAGAGGCCAGATGAAGGCTCATACGATAGCGAGAGCGCTTCACCTCGTTGCTTATCCAGCAATTCAATGAGCCTGTAGAAGCGGCGCCACTGCAGCTCGCTGGCGCTTCGAAAACTGTCATAATCCATGCCACCAGACGCAGACGAACTACGCTCGAGAGACAGGGTGGATCCAAGTACAGAGCAGATGGCTTCGGCAAGGCCCTTGTTATGCCGGGCCGCTGAATCTCTCGTCAAACCAAGACCTTGCTCGTACATAGTGAGTGCGGTCTCAAGCGTAGCATTGGTGAACCGGCCGGGGTAGAGGATAAGCTGCAACCACTTCTCGGCTGGATCGGTGGGGTCGCATGGGCTGGATGTTTGCGCTGCTACGGGTGAATTCTCGGCATACACACCAGACCATCCGTCGCGCCATGCTTCATCGATCTCCTCGGGTAGAAATGACACGTGCTGCACCCGGTATGTCATGTTGTTCTTCCACATAACCCAAAGCTGTGTACCCTTGGGACCATTCTGGGCCACCGTAAAATCTGCCAATGTCCAGACATCTGGGCCCGGCGGAGGAGGAGGAATAAGTTGTGAAGTCTTGAAGTAGGAATCGACTGCTATGCCACCCTCCTCAGCATCTGCCTCAAGCTTCCAGAACTTGAACTCCCCGGCACCCACTGGAGAATAGGTCACACACAGGCGCTTTCCTTCGGTCGCTCCAACGATCTTGATGAGGTTGTTCTGTGCCGGGTCAATGGTCCACTTTCCAATCTCCTGGGGGTGACGTTCCGCCTGGAGGATATCTTGTGTATGGAAAATGTGGCCGTTCTCGAGGTTCCAAATTCGTAGTCGGTGGTCCAAGCAGACCGTCAGGAGGAAGGAACTATCGTATTGACCAAGATCGGTTGTGGCTGCTGATGCGGCAGCATTCAAGTCCATGTCAATATTGCCATACCTCACTGTGTGGCTGCCCTTTAGAAATCCGCGAAAGCTCTGTCCCCATCCTTTGGAGCCAAATTGTGTTTCCTTCCATGATTGGTGCGATACTATGTTATATTAGACCCAGCAAACCTCAATGAGAGATGTACCTGTACGTACCGTCGTGATTCCTGCTCCTGTCTAATCTGATGATACCGCCATCATGAGTAGTCACTACCAGCAAGTTGTCGTCGGCAGCTACCAAGCAATGCGGCGCCTTGAAGCCTAATGCCTGTATTGTCTGAATTTTGCAAGCGTCCGCTATCTCGGCAGTCGAGCGCTTTCGGAAATGCTCTGGCTTCAAGACGATGGTGTAGAGCTGGTTCGATTCGTCAATGACGAAGACACTGAGGGCATCATGATCGCGTGGATCAGAAAGTGCCAGGCATGTGGGTCGTATGGGTTGCGAGAATCGTAAGTTGAGGACCAGGCTGGCGTCTGGGGCTTTCTTGGTCTTGCAAACGTCGATACAGCGGATGCTCAGCAGTGTGTTGCCATCTAGGACGCGCCAGAGAAAGCTTTTCGGTTCGGCATGGTGTTTTCTGTGGTATACCGACGAGGCTGTTGCGCAGTTCTTCTTGCGGAAGAGCTTGTCGTCTTCGTCTCCTCCATTGGGTCGCTTGATACCTCTTCCGTTGGCGCTGCCAGCCGACAGCTTCAGGTCGACAACCAGCGCGGGCGATGAGGGCTCGAGGTTCAGTCTAGTTTCCTTGTGGAGGTACAAGGGATCTCTAGGAGCCATGATGCACCCATCTAGGCTGCGCTGAGGCCGCGCGAAGGAATTTGGTGTGGTCGGTGCAGTTTGCGACTGCTGTAAACACGAACGTTGGGAATTTGCCTAATATTTATTTGGCACGCGAATCTTGAAGCTTGGAGGAGCTTGAGGAAGAATAGTGCATTTAGTTGCTGGGGGAGCTGGCAGAGCTCTGCGCGGGTGGCGTGGCACCTGGTGCCACTTGGGCTCCAACGAGCCGTGCTGAAACCTTGGAACAGAATTATGTCAAACAACTTTTTTTTTTTCTAAAATATAAATATTCCGTCAATTCAAAATTATTATGATATATCCTAATTTCAAATTCGAATTCTCCAAAAAGAGAAGAGGAAAAGAAAGTTGGATTATATCATGTGATTCTTCAAAAGCATTTGTAGTAGGTATAATGCACGTAATGAATTAATGTAAATTTGAGCTCAAACAGCAAGGTTCTTCTAGTATTTAGCAACCCATCAGAAACGCCATAGCCATGCAATAGTGATATCCTCCAATCCAGCATTATCGTGTTCTCATCGCAATCCACATCAGTCGGGAAATGGTAATGGTTAGGTGCATTGTCAAGTCGTCATGAAATGACTACGCTACCTGTCCATCTTCTCCATATCCTTTGGCGACGGGTCGCCAATACCGTCCTCGTTGATGGCAAAGAGACAATCACTCTCAGGCAAACAAGGACTATCGTAGATCTTCGCAATACGAGTCTCTCCTCTACCCTTCTTGAAACTGATTCTGGTTGTGCTGGCATGGGCAATGATGTTGCCACCAATAGGCTTCTTGGGGTCCGGGTTGAACATGGAGCTAGGTCCACCATCGACTTGGGCTACAACCTGGTTGGTGATAACGACTGCAATACCAAACTCATCTGCGAGTCTCTGTAGTGTACGCATGAACTTGGCAAGATGTGTCTGTCGTGATGATAGCTCGCCTCGACCCAGGAAATCCGTTCGGTAGAGTGCAGTTGCACTGTCGACGATCAATAGCGAGAACCTCGTTTCGCACATCATCTGTGATGCCTGATTGAGCAGTTGCAGCTGGTGGTCGGAGTTGTATGCCCGAGCATAGGCAACGTTGTCCAAGACCTCCTCTCCAGACAGACCGTAGCGATTGGCAACGGCAAGAAGACGGACCGGTCTAAATGTGCCCTCGGTATCGATGTAGAGACATTTGCCTTCACCACCGCCCATGTCAAAAGGCAATTGGCAGGTCACTGCGAGGGTATGGCACAGCTGACTCTTTCCTGTCCTGAATTCGCCGAACAGCTCAGTAACTGAGCCGGTCTCGATACCACCGGCCAAAAGAGTGTCCAGGTTCTTGGAGCCAGTTGTAATGGAGATCAGCTCACTTCTCCTCTGGTGCATCTCGGTGGCTGTGGTGAAGCCCATCGGCACGAGCTTCGAGGCTTTCGGGAAGAATTTCTTAGCTTTCGAGAGACAATGGGCCTGCATGACGAGATGACTTACCTTCAGCTAAAATCTTGGCAGCCTTCTGCTCAGAAATACCTTTGATCTGCTCCAGCATCCGCCTGGGTGTGTAGGCAACAGACTCTACTGTCTGGTAACCTCCATCTGTGACTAGTTGAATGTCACGCTTGGTAAGACCAGCAACTCCCTATTATCGAGCAAGTCAGGAGAGTGTTGACGGGTCAGTTGACTGAAAATCGGTGTTGACTTACCTCGAGAGCTGAGAGAGGAGTTGGGGCGCCAGGACCGGTCATACCGCTCTCATCGCCCTCGTCACCCTCTCCATGTTGCATTTCATCGTATTCCTCCGCCATCTTTCACAACCGCTGGGGAATAGACGATTGAAACGATACGTGCGCAAACTGCAGTAGAACGAGCGTAGTGTCGGAAAAAGTGAGGGAACCAATTTGTTTTTTTTTTTCCCTGGATGATGGCCAATACAGAGGGAGTGAAGCTGAAGCGCGTCGAACGCGTTCAAAAGTCTGGGGGCAATTTAAATGATTGGCGAGTTGCCCCACTAGAACAACAAGACTCTAAGACGACTCGCCACGCGCTCGAGTAGCGCTGTCACCTGACTTTAGGCAGGAGCTGTGGGGGCATCAATTACTAAACGTTTGCAGGACTCCTTCACTTTCGTCTTGCGCTGAACGCCTAGAGTCAGCTGCTGCCTTTAGACTTGTTCAGCTTGGCCTGTTTGACGTTTCGACGGAACGCAAATACCTATATAGAATATTCTCAAATACTGGTTCATTTGCAGCCGGACCAGTTCATCACTGTGACTTATATGCCAGAATTGCAAGTGCCAAATTCCAGAGTCCACATACAGGTAGAACCACTCTGAGTAAGTTATTTAGTGTGAGTTCAGAATCGTTCTCGGAAGATGACATTATCATTCATTTATATGCCATCTAACTCATCCACACCTTTCGGATGTAAAGAGCAAAATCCTCGAGGCAGCTTCCCAAAGTGTCCTCTTTTCCTTCGCGTTTCTCCCCCCAAGACCCGTGCTCTTCTCCTTTTTCCCCCCTTTCTCGATTACAATGCAGATCGCTAAAGCCAGAGGTATGTCTAATACAATATGGGTAAATGAAGCAAACAGTCTCAACATATGCACAAACCGCGAGACTGTTCTCTCGTATGTACAATCATTAAAGTGAGCGATCGTGATACCGCATCGGTCTTGATCGGCATCAACGGCTGCTGTCTCTCTTCTGCAACTTGTTTAGCACGGGTCTGGAGTATCGCGTGCTACTTCTTGACCCATCACCACGCTCCAGGTCGACATTGCTGCCATTGGCGGGCGGGTCAGGCCCAAATGTTCCTGCAGGGAGCACTTCGAACCCTTCATTCACCCTACGAGATGCCCGGTTGGCATGAGTCTCGCCCGAGTAGGAACGTGTAGGCGCTGACATTGGCGCATTCTGCACTCCCGTGGGAAGTCGAAATGTTGATACATCGCTTGCTTGTCTAGTCCGACCTCCTTCTGGAGTGGCAAAAGGGTTTTCTGGCGAACCTTGCGGAGATGCAGGAAAGTATCCTCGGAATTCTGGAAACGGGCTCTTGTTCCGTGAGTGAGTCCGTATACTAGACTGACGCGAAGGGATGTAAGCTTCTTCCGAGGAGCTAGAGGTACGGTCTCCTTGGCTGGATGACTGTGTCGGCGACGGTCTTGTCCCAAATGTCGTTCTTGGCACGTATGTCTGGATTGCAGGTCGTTCCGCTGAACCACCTTCGAGCTCATTCGGCGAACCAACGGTATGTGCTTCGCTCAATCGTGATGCCGACCGGGTTGTCGCATGCTTGGGTCTGTAGGTCTGCTGGGCATATGTGGCTGGTGATCTTGGAGGCGATGAGCCGCCTTCAATGACACTCGCTGCGGAACTTTGGTACAGAGATGGGCTCGCCTCCTCTGTTGTCACTTTGGCCTTGCCCTTGGGGTCAGTTTCGGACGTCAATGTGACGGTCGATGTAGCTGGTGGAATTTGTGAGTTGGGCGTGCCGGGTCTCGAGATCCAGATTCCGTCCACCTCAATGCCGCTCTGGATAGCTCGCACGCCAAATGGGATCTCTGCTCGTCTCCTGGCGGGGATGCCGACCTTTTCGATTTCAGACATTCTTGTCTTTTTCTCCTCGTCGAGCTGTTCATGTTTCCGAACTGATCTGTTGATCCACCAAAGTTTGCCAAGACCGGCAAAGAATACGAGCACGATTGCACAGGCAAGGACCTGGGCCAGGATATCAGTATTTGCAAACTCGTACAAGTAAGTTAATGGGGCTACCTACGAAAGTCATTTCCTGCCATAACTCCCAGTTTGTGAAGAAGCGAATGCCCGTCATGTTGTTGGTGTGTATGTTTGTATGTGTACGTGTGTGTGTGTGTACGTGTGCGGGCGGCACTGCTTGCTAGAAGGAGCAGTCGAGGAGGGGTCAAGAGATGGTATTTAAGAAGCCGCCGGCCGAGGCAATGCCGAGAATGAATTATGACGGAATATGTCCAAATGATACGATAATGGAAGGACGGCGGGAAATTTTGTGGCGGTCGTCCAGTCCCGAAACACTCAGCTTGCAGCTGATGATGAAATTTGTGTGGCCGAGAAGCCGTTGGAGCTTCAATAATGCAAGCGCCGTACGTGCATGCAGGTCGGGCGGTGAATGGTGTAATGATCGGAACAGCCGCCGGAGCAGAATACGAAGCAAATACACCCAAGTACGAAAGTATTCGTGCTTTGTCAAACTTGGGGAGTACGAGCTTTTGTGCTCAAAGCAGCTCTGTACAGGATAATGAGAGCTGTGTTTGCTCAACGAATGGCGCGGCAACAAACGAGTTGTGCTATTGAATAAGAGTTGACGTTGTTTTTTTCTCCTCTGAATGAAAGAATAGTAGCCAAGTACTGTGGCCGTTTTAATTTCAAGTCCTCAACCGGCGAGAAAGAGACTCTTGATCACAGCAGACCCGCTGCAGGATCTGGGTTGAATATATGTTATGGCCTAGTGCAACCGGGACTGACTGCTCGAGGCTGGACTATTCGAGGAAGCCGAAAACCGTTTTGGGGTCGCAACGAAGGGAGTGAAAATACCGATTAAGAAATTGAAGCCAGCAAGGATCAAGAGAAATTGGCTTAGGGCAATGAGGGCAAAGGGTTAAAAAAAAAAAAAGTAATAAAAGGGTACCGAAATATTGATTGCTTCTGTAGCCACGTAGAGGTTGCGTTGCAGAGCGTCAATAGACCAGCGCAGGCGAATATAGCCGGTGCAAGGACCCCAGGACCAAGCGGCACGTTCTCGAACGAGGGGATAGGATCAATTGGATCCAATCGTGCAGCAAGCAACAAACAGAAAAGAACGAAAAGGCGAAAGGAAGTTGGACAGACACACCGTTTCCCATGTGGCTCGGCCAGGAGCGGTCAGACGGGACTTACAGAGGGTTTTGTATAAGACATGCAACACGGATACCAACAGCAAATTATGAAAGATCAGATCGTGCCCGAGCGTTGGGGATGATGGATGGGCATTCTTGGCCGGTATGTTTCCCAAACTGACTAGAGGATAGTCTATTTGCAAATACCTTGGATATGAAGACGACGCTTGTCAGTAGCATTCACTTAGGTCATGTAGATCCTGTCAAAGGTAGAGAGCCCATGCGCAAAATGTACACCCATTCGAGGCTGCAACCCGAAAGGTCCATCAGGATGATGAATTGCTCGAGAGTCGAGACTGAAGGAAACGATATATGGAGCCGGGGATGCCCTGGCAAAGGCCGGCGTGGGCACGGTGCCACTACTAATTGTACCTCCTCCTATGCTTGCTATGCCGCGCATGCGGTGGCCTTTGGTTCTCGTGTTACCTGTGTAACGGTGACGGGTCAGCGAAGCGGCTAGAATTTAGAATTCATGTGCTTGAATTGCTATTCCAGGGGCCACGTTCTGCCCACGAGGGCAAAGAGGACTGCAGTGCTGCCCGCTGATGGGCATACAATGTTGTGTGGGAACTTACTATAACGCCCCTCTCGTGCTCTGCTATAGACATGTCGGTTATAGTAACTTCGATCGGTCCAGACTCTGAGCGATTCGGCGGGTGAAAAACCAGCACGACTTTACCCGGATCCTCTACCTAACCGGAGGGAGTTTGCCTTCCCTTTGTCGCTCGAGTGACCAAACTGCAAGTTATGGCGTTACCTGTTGAGTACTCTGTACACAATTTCCTTTCACCGTAATAGGATGTAGCAAGATACATCAATCATGCCATTGCAGGTTAGGATGGCATGGTAATGCACCTTGTTATAACTCTGCAAGCCTTTTTTTGCTGCACCGTTGGTCTGGCCTGGCCAGCTCGTACGCGTCCCCGGTTACAGGTTGGTTGGGTCGGTTGGTTTCCCGTTTTTTTTTTCTTCTAGACAAGTGACTAAGAGACAATGATCGCCCTTGCAGGCAGGAAAAAGCATCGAGTGAATACGAACAGAGTTTTGAGAAGCCTGAGCTCGTCCTTGGCCCTGCGTTTCCGTGTGCAGAGGATCCATTTCTCGGCAGGACCCATTGCTTCAGGTTGAACTAAGGTTGTTCACCTGTCCCAATGTTGACTAACGTGGTTTTAGGTCCGACCGCCGGGAATTTAATTGAGATCTGACTGGGGGGTTTGGCTCGCCTGAGTATTAGGTATATCTGGAGAAGAGGTATTGCACGTATTCGTACACATTAATCCAGGCTCTAGGGTGAGAAAGATCAGGTACAACATAATTAAGAATCGGCACATTCTCGATGCGTTCCGTCTCGGCAAAACAGGTCGCGAGTAAGATGGCCACCTCGATTTGTTCCTGCCGCTCCAATGGAACCGGCAATGAAAACAAACGTGCTTCTGTTTTCATTCCAGAACATATTCATGGAAAGAAAGGAGCTGACGACGGCAACCTGAACTCAGCCCTATCTGGGTCGGCAGATGCTTGCGTGCCCGATACTGGACGGTC
This sequence comes from Pestalotiopsis fici W106-1, assembly GCF_000516985.1. Taxonomy (NCBI): domain Eukaryota; kingdom Fungi; phylum Ascomycota; class Sordariomycetes; order Amphisphaeriales; family Sporocadaceae; genus Pestalotiopsis; species Pestalotiopsis fici. The sequence goes on along the minus strand of NW_006917091.1, from coordinate 1,913,096 downwards.
CATTCGAACAACACGAGCCTTTTCTCCCCAGACGTCTGTCTATTCATCCGTCGCACAGCGTCGGGATCATTCTAGGCCGGACGGGAATTTTTGTAGGTAAATATTGGAAAACTCCCACATGTTGACATGAAAGCCTGGCCACGCTACATACTGAAAATCCACCCGATCCGACTGCCAGGTTGAAGGGTAAACATCTGTTTGTTGTTACGTACTGATACGACCCCCACTTTGAACCTTTTCGTCTTGATCGATTTCTTGACTACTGTACTCGTCATTTCGCCGTATTCATCAGCTCAACATCGGACTTCTAACCCCCGTCCCTTGGCGTTTAGTAACCTAGCCCAAGGACTCGTGCTCAGGCGAACAAGAGCATGGACTTGAGGCTCGAACATTAGCTTTTGCTCGGGTCCCCGGACGATGGTCCCTGGTTCATCTGGGCTAGGCTGCGTTGTCCTTGTCCCTGTCGATCTCTCAAGATCGCTCCGCTTTTCGTGGAGCCCACTCATGAACGTTCTAGTATAGTGCCTAGGCCCGCCGTCTGTCGAGTGTAGATTATAGGAACAACGTCTCGTGTCGCTTGTTGTGGTTCAAGTAAGAACAGTCTTGAGCGCAAAAAAAAAAAAAAAAAAAAAACTATTTCAAGTTGACGCATGTAGTAGAAAGCAATGTCTTCAGTATTTGCTAGACGGACTACTACTACGATACACGATTTTCCTTTCGTCGTTGCGACCCTGGCCCACTTCCAATGTGACGAACTTTGCTTTTTCGGTATGATAAAAGTCACTGAAGACTGCGTGCCTAGAAGTCAATGTTTTCTTCTCTGATTGGAATTGGTATTGTGATTTTCACTTTGCTGCAGGCCTTTATGATTTTGTACAAAGGCCTGTATTGGGTTTGGCCTTTGGACTAATATTTGTTACTTTTCTACGCAATGGACCAGGAAATGAGTTGTAAATATTGGAATCCTCGACCCGACGAAGAAGAAATTCTTGTGAATAATCCGAGCTTTATTTCGCCTCGTGGATAATTGCAGTGTATCATACACATGACTTTTGTTTCTATTTTTGGGACATTTGGATGGAGCTTGCATCCGAAATATCGATTTCGATTTAACGGCCACAAGTCGCCCACGGCATTGATCTTCCATCTTTGGTCAATGTGGGCGACGATTTATACCTTGACAAGTGAAAGTGAATAAAAGAGTGCGCGAGCAAATGCCATTACCTACATTTCAGCTACCCGCAACCACTGAACCATGCTTCAATCTCGAAATGCAGGCAGAAACTTACAATTCACGCAGTGACATTTCATATCGCAGGCAAGTCGAGTCTTGAATGTACATACACCAAGTCAAGAGACAATGGTGCAGGCTGCTTTCACCATTGATTGCCGTAAACCAACTAACCAACCTCAATTGTTCCGCCTGCATGTTCAGATGCAAATTCTATGTTTTCAGGTGCTAGTGTTCCCACCTACAATTCAAAAGACGGAACTCTTGACATACGCTTCTCCAATAATCAAGCTTATTTACAATGGCTGCGACATGAATAGAGTTGATTTGGTCTCTAAGCAAGAGTACCTTGGGGTAAGTGTGTATTTTGCGGTGGTATTCGTCACCATACTTTACTGGCTATGACTGGGAATAGTCGGGGCTAAAAGTTGTGGCTTGCGGCAAAGAGGTTAAGCTGATGCAGCATTTGGAGTCTATTAGATATGACGTCAACCCGAGTATCCCAAACCGCGACGGTGTCAGAGAAGGCATGCTAATAAGTTATCACGCAGCAAGGCTCGGAACAAGAAGTTTCTTTTTAGCTGTTATGGTCGAATTCTTTTTTTTTTTCCTTTGGTGCACAGATTCTCTGTTATTTTCATGCTGAGCACTGGTGAGCTGAGTCAGATGCGGGCTGCAAGGAGTGCAGGTCTTGCTGGTCGTTGATTCGATAATATAGCTTGAAAGGAGTCAAAGGACCCTTATTGCATGCAGTCGACCTGAACTGGCGGGCATCCATGGATTTGTGGATACTTACCTGAGTTTCTCTACAGTATCTTTTGAGTAGGCATGCAAAGATTCGAGGAGCATAACGGTCATTTGGGGCAGTGCCTTCTTTTGACATACATGATGCTGTGCCATGTCAATCTCACCACTATTGTCAGTTACCTGACCACAATAACCAAATGGTGGTGGGTTGGACAAGATCGCTGCCCCGGGCGAGAGCAGATCAGCCTGTCTCTCTCTGGTAAGCGGCTCCCGACTGACGTCGGCATGTGCAGAGATTTTGCCCGAGTATGTCGGTATATGATGGCGGGCACATTGGAGACTCACACGTGCAATTGAGAGGGCGAGGAAGAGAAGCAGGTCTGGTCTCTGGTGAGATTTCCTGCACCATCAGCTACGTAATGAGTGTCTACTAATCAAGGCCCAAGTCAAACTCTATCCGCCAGGCGTCGAATAGGCGGGCTTGTTGGATGCAGGGCTAACGTTAGCAACGGTGCAAATCAGGAAGAATTGACTTCATAGATTTCGCACCTCGCCAAAATCAGACGCAGGTCCGACTCTGCAAAAGACAGCCCATTGTAAAAATGCTTCGGCTCAGGCGGTTGACAGGCGAGACAGGCAAGACAGGTATGGAATAGTGTACCCAAGGAAAAAAGTCAAACTCTGCTAGGTACACAGCTGCTTGACTACTACGGGTGTGTGTGCCGTCTCCCCCGAGTCATGCATGCTCTGCGGAAAGCGCTGTCACGGGCAGCTCTAATGTAGGCAGGCCCTTGCATGTCCGTTTTCTCTTGTTCCTGGTGAGTGGTCTCTGGTGGTGGAAATGTGGGCGGGCGATGAGTAGCGCAAGAAAGAGTCTGCTTGTGGAGGATTGCGGTGTGGCAATGAGCATACACATACCCTACTGAATTGCTATCACAGCAGACAGACAGGCCGCAGCCAAAAGTCTGTCGCTCCACAGACGCAGGGTTTGCTTCTTCGCTCCCCTTTCCTGCAGTCAGCAGCCAGTCAGGTCAGCGGTGCCGCCAAATGCGGTGGGTGCCAAGTTGCAGAGCTTCCATCCAAGGTAGTCTGATCCCATTCCTTTTTTTTTCTTTCTATTTTCATGCTTGGTTGGAGCCCAGGAGATCGGTCGCACTGCCCACCATGGTCCCGGGTGATCGTCACTTCCCCGGCCTTGGATTGGACAGTCGAGGCTGGCTACATTATTCATTGGGTCATGGATCGCGTGGAGAACTGACTTGATGGGGGCGGGCAAGGCGGGTTGATGCGCTGGTAGCACGGCGCAGATAGGTAGGTAGGGGACTACTAGTATTCCCAACTGGCACTTGAGTCGGCCTCGGCTTCTAGAACTAACAACCTTTTCCTCTCTTTTCCTCTAATCGTTTCGGCGTCGTTGAAATTACTGCTCTGCTTCTCTGACCTATCTCAACTCATATACCCGTATACCAAGCAGGACCATTAACAACCACGATTGAGGCCAGACCCACGCCACAACCTAGTAGCCCTTGTTTGAGCTGCTCCCACGTCATTCACTCGCCCCGAACGAGCGGGAAACCCACAATACCCCAGCCAAACACGTACGATAGTAGTAGCTCAATTGCGCCTTAAGCTTCTATTCCACTGCATCGCCCTCGCATTGCTTCGCATATCCCGTTTCGCCCATCATGCCGATTCGAAACCCTTTTGCCAGGAAGGCTGGCAACGACGAGAACTTTCGCCCCGAATTATTGTCTGCACAAGATGCGTCACATCCCGGTTTTGAACGGGTCGACACCGTCGGATCCAAGGCCTCGTCTGCCCTGAGCATTCGAAGCAACAAGAGCCGAGACAATGGCGATTACAAGATGAGCGGTATGCACCACACGCACCTCCTGTAGCGAGTAATGCGCCGGCGTGATCTCTGAAACTATGCAAATATGATGCGCAATTGAGGACTCGGTACTGATGAGCACTTCCCTCTTTAGTTGTCAACGACAGTGGTGTCTATCTCCCGGTAGGTGTCGCAATCCCCTCCGGTTTTCCAGATCTCGACTGCTGACGCAATGTAGCCCTCGCCAAGCGAAGAGAAAGGCCTCTGGCCGCGACGACCCGGTATTCCCACGAGGACGTCGATGGATACACGAAGCAGCCTCGGCGACATTGAACATTTCTCCATCTCACGAGAATCATTTGATTCGTACAGACGGTCCTTTGTATGCCTCCTATCTTTGGAAACCCCACAAATGATGCGTTAGTCAGATGGCCAAATTAACACCATATTTTTAAGGACATTACTGCCAGAGCACCCATTGTGCATGATATCCCAGCGCGAACAAGTCTCGACTCTGCGCGCTTCCCACGCATGCCTAGAACATCAGTCAGAGACCGCTCTTTTGATCGCGAGCCTCCCACGGCTGAAGAAGGCTTCGAAGATGTCGGCCTCAACGATGATGCCACCAACAAGCCACAGCAGCAGGCGCCAAAGAAACGAGGCCTGTTCGCCAGGTTCGGAGACTCACAAGAACCCAGCACACATAGTCAAGGCATGTCTCGATTCATTCCTGGCCGAAAGAGAGCACAAAGCGGGCAAGGGGCAGAACTAGGACACATTGAGAGGCCAACATCATCCCAATCAATGGAAGGCCAAGAGATGCAATAAATTAGAAGGGGGGTTGTGCGCCCAGCTAAGACCTTCTGAAAATCACCAATATCATGGTTTTGGTATTATGGATGTTGGAATGAGAACAACAGTATCAGTATATAACAACAACCAATCGCAACGAAAAGAAAGGTTGCGATTGAGTTTGATCGATGATTAGTCGCTCGCTGAGTTCGTCTAGTTTAGAAGTCATACTGCCACAGCAAGGTTTAGCTCTGGATTTGGTATTTAAGGCCAAAGAAGAGAACATACGGATAATGATAATGAGAAACTACAATCACATAAGTCCTTTTCTCTCCTTCCTGGTTATAACTGCTCTTCAAAAACTCTATCTCAACGGGTTCATGGACCGCTGAATAAAGTTTATGCCTGGTCATGGAAAATTTGAGATATTTCGGATCCTTCATTTCATGGAGCTAGAAATAATCCAAGACTTTCTGTCGATTGATGAATTGCTCGGCTGAGCAGAAAGATGGTGTTCGTTAAAGGCATATCCGTTTCCGCATCAATTGCAGCTCACTTGACATACCTTGAACCTACCTTGTCTTTTGTATAGCCCCACGTTCCAGTATAGTCAACCCCGCCAACGCCAAGATTTCAGAATCTTATCGGACCCGGTTATCTAAACTCGTCCAGAATTTTTTCTCGACGTCAACATTCAAGGGCATGGTCTGCGACAGAACTGCCCGCCTAGGCTCCTGCTAAACCAATCACTAACTTCTGCAACCTCACATACCGAAACTGAGCACTTTCCCTCCCGCCGTAGCTCACCAACACACCGGACAAAGAGACGTTTTAAACAAGACAAGGCAAAATGGGGAAAACACGCCCAGACAAGAAGCAAAAAAAGAAGGGCGGCATTTCCCGCGCCGCCGACAGCAACGACAATAGCAGCAGCCAGTCAGCCAAACAAATTTCGCCGCTCTACCTCGTCTCCGTGGCCGAGGAGCTCATCCAAGCCGGCAACGCTCCCGATGCCCTCACAATTGCCCAGCAGGCACTCGACGCGTCGCAGCCCAGCAGCGACGGCGCCCTGGCGTCGCTCAACCTCCTCGGCCAAATCAGCCTCGAGCTTGGCGACTTTGACGGCGCCCGGTCCTACTTTCTCCGCGCCGTGTCCATTGACCAGGACGGCCAGCGCAGCGACGAGGTCGGCGGCGGTGCCGAAAAGTTCCTGTGCCTGGCGCAGCTGAGCGAGGAGGGCGGTGCCGACAGTGTGCGGTGGTTCGAGAGGGGCGCCGGCGCGCTCAAGACACAGATTCAGAGACTAGAGGAGAAGGCTTCACAACCGACGACCAGGAGGCAACAATCACAGCGCGGCGCCAATGACACGACACAGCAGCAGGAAGAGGCCACTCTCGACGAGTTGCGGCGAAAGCATGCCATGTGTCTTTGCGCCGTGGCCGAAATCTACATGACGGACCTGTCGTGGGAGGCCGATGCCGAGCAGCGCTGCGAGGCCCTCGTCACCGAGGCCACCATGACGGCGCCCGACTCGGCCGAGAGCTGGCAGACCCTTGCCAACGTGCGCATCTCGCAGACCCGGCTCGAAGATGCCCGCGCCGCCCTGCTACGGAGCATGGAGATTTGGAGAGGCCTGCCGACTGCCGACCCAAGCGTGCCCGATTTCCCCAGCCGCGTCAGCCTGGCAAGGCTGTTGATGGAGGCCGAGATGGAGCAGGAGGCCCTCGAGGTCTTGGAGCGCCTGATCGGTGAAGACGACCACAGTGTCGAGGTCTGGTACCTTGGTGGTTGGAGTCTGTACGTCCTGGGCGACAAGCAAAAGAGCGAGAACAAGGGCGAGGAGGCTGAATGGAAGATGAATTGGCTCTCCAGCCGGACGTGGTTGAATCAATGCCTCAAGTTATTCAAGAAGCAAGAGTACGAGGATGACAGACTCGGCGAGCACGCCAATGAGCTTCTTACTGGTATCGCAAAGGAGCTTGGCCTTCCGCCCATTATGGACGAGAACGAGGAAGATGAGGAAGAATGGGAAGATGATGAAGGCGACGAGGATGACGATGAAGATGAGGATGACGAGATGCAAGAGTAGACCTTGAAATCTCCTATGCTACTGGTTGCAAAGGGATGAATTTTGCTGCGAGGCTGGGTATAATGAATGATCTGGCGTTTGACATGGCATTTCAGGGCGTTGAGAGCATGAAAAGGGTCGTCTAACTTTTGTTGTTCTGAGTAGCTTAAAAAATTGCACAATTCACATGTGCATCACGTGCATATGCTACCTATTATTTCAAGGCAAACTAAGCGTCGTGGCATGCTACGAGAAGTTCTTTGATGATCCAGGGAATTGCGCCAAACCAATGATCCCGTATAATCTTGGTTGATGATGATAATGAGACATGCCAGCAGGAATTTCCGCCTCCTCTTTTGAGGAACTTCATGGCAATGGCGGGTAGATTCGCGGGTGACAACGCATGGTGTCTCCTTACAGCCTGCTTATGCCGTAACCTTCAAGCTCTCGACTCCATCGGCCAAGGCACCACCGTCGTCCTCGTCGCCCTCGTCAACCTTGCCAGCCAAGCCTCTCTCCCAGAGCTGCTTGCCCGTCAATTTCTTCTCCTCCTTGACCCTGGCCTTCTTCATCTCGGCGAGGCGCTCCTCCTCGGCCTTGACCCGCTCCTCTTCCATCTCCTTCAGAAAACCCTCTCGCCACTTCCAGAAAGTCTCGGGGTTGACGGGTGTGCCGTGGAACTTCTTATTCTCCTCGCGCTCGGCGGCCAACAGGGCCTCCTCGCGCTTCTTGGCTGTCTCGGCCCGCCGGTCTAGGATCAGTTGCTCAGCATTCTCCTTTAGTGTCGTAACCAGCGTAAACACCATGGCCATGCCCATATTTTCCTGTATGGTCTCCTCGAGGCCAGCCAGCAGCGTGTCCTTGTCCGACGACACGGAAAAGTAGGGGTGTGTGGCGGCGTTTTGCGGTGGCAGCAGGTCGAGATGGGGCGGCTCGTCTGGGTAGGACTCTGGGTACCGCACGTGCAGCAGCATGGTCGGCGGCTCAGCCTTGTCTTCTTCATCTTCGGGGAGATCCAAGAGAATTGATATCCGGTATTCGGTCTCTGATATGTCTAAGAGGCGAATTTGCGGATTAGCCTGGGCGAAACAAGACGATGGCGGGTGATGGGAGTTTGTTCAAAGCTTGCATAGGCCAGCATACCTGTGATCTCTTCAGGGAAAATGGAGTCGAGGACTTCCCTCTCTTCTACCTGCTCTTCGCGCCCCATTTTGCGATGCTGTCACTGGAGTTTTGAGAGTCTTTCGCTCAGGTGGATAGCGTCTCTGTATAGTCGTTGTGGTCTGGTTGTAGTTTATAATGCGGGCGCGGGGCAAGTATCCTTTTTGGAAGTAATTGCTCCCAAATAAATTGGTAGAGTTGTCTTAGTCGACTGCGAGTATGATTGAAAGCGTTTATTTTTATTGGCACCCAGAAACCCAGAGTGAATGATTTTAGAGTTTTCTTGCGGATTTCGTCCTTCCTGTCGGCGCTGTTGAATCAATAATTTACTCCTTAGACATGTCACTATCACGAGCTAGACTCCAAGCACACAGTGCTGATTGCTGCAAGTTAATGGTGGGGTCGCTCGAAACAGACAAGCGTTATCTACACCGCCTGGCAGAATCTCTAAAAATTTCAAGATTCCGCTAAACTTTTGGTTTACAGGCGAGCAGCGCTGGGAGAGAAGCCCACTGTGTATCTTTTGGTGTCTGCCAGTCAGTATACCACCAAAACTCTTCATTTTCACCCACACAACAGCCACGTCTTGCCAATAAAATGGCACCTAGGGATGCGGCCTCGGGCAGCAAGCGCAAGCTGAATGACAAGAGCAAGGACAAGTCGTTCAAGAAGCCAAAGTTTGACAAGCGACCGCCGCCATCCAAGGACGAGTCTGAGGAAGTGAGCGACGAGACTGGTTTCGAGGACTTTTCGGATGACCAGGAAGATGGAGGTGCTTCGCTAAGCAAGGGAAAGACCCAGAACGGTGGCCAGTACTCCAATGGCAATAAGTCAAACAATGACGACTCTGGAAAGGTGTTTGAGAGAGGTAAACTCCCTGCGCAAGGAATGCACATTGTCGCATTGCAAATACTAACGCAGCCATGACCAGGTCAAAACTCTCGCGAGTCTCACCAGAAGCAAAAGGCCCTGGCGCAGGAGCGCAAGGCCGCCAAACCCCTCGCCGACGAATCGCACAGAGCCAAGAAGCTGTGGGAAAGGTTACGAAGAAAGTCCCATGTGCCCAAGGAAGAGAGGGCCAAGCTTGTCGAGGAGCTCTTCACCATTGTGACTGGCCGCATCAAGGAGTTTGCTCTCAAGCACGATACCGTCCGAGTTGTTCAGACTGCCATCAAGTACTCCAATGTCGAGCGACGAAAGATGATCGCCAAGGAGCTCCAGGGTACCTATGCTCAGCTTGCCGAGAGCAAATACGCCAAGTTCATGATTGGAAAGCTCCTGGTGGAAGGCGACAAGGAAATCCGTGATCTCATCGTTCCCGAATTCTACGGCAAGGTTCGCAAGATGATCAACCACCCCGAGGCGTCCTGGATTCTCGACGACATCTACCGTGGAGCTGCATCCCCTGAGCAGAAGGCCATTATGCTTCGAGAATGGTACGGCCCAGAGTTTGCCATTTTCAGGAGTGAAGGCAGCGATCTGACTGCCGAGCTGTCCAAGATCATCGCTGCAGAGCCCAGCAAGAGGATGACTATTGTCAGGTATCTGCTGGACATGACAAATCAGCTGATACAAAAGAAGATGACTGGTTTCACCATGCTACACGACGCCATGTTGCAATATTTCTTGAACGTGCAACAGGGCGGAGACGAGCAAAAGGAGTACATTGAGATGATCAAGGAGGACGACAATGGTGATTTGCTCAAGAACATGGCCTTCACCAAGTCGGGTGCCCGCCTTACGTGTCTACTCCTTGCCCAAGGTAGCGCCAAGGACCGTAAGCAAATCCTCAAGACATACAAGGACACATTCCAACTCATGTCCACTGACCCCTGGGCGCACCTGGTCATTCTTGCTACATACGATCTCATTGACGATACCGTCCTCACGTCAAAATCAATATTCCCCGAGTTGTTGGGTAAGAATGATGGAAACGAAGGTGAAAACATGCTCGTCTTGGCCAACGATCCCCATGGACGCTTCGTGATCCGTTATCTGTTTGAGGGTACATCCAAGTCCCTGTTCGATGCGAGCCACGCTCCCCACCTACAGATCCTGGAGGAAATCCACGAGATCCGGAAGACCACGAGTAAGAAGGATGTCGATGTTCGTAGAAAAGAACTCATCACTGCCATGTCTCCTGCACTTCTTGCTGGTACCGAGTCGGCGGCATTCGATCTCGTCTCGACGTCTTTTGGCTGCCAACTTGTGACGGATATCCTCCTCTCCGGCGTCGGCGACAAGTCTGGTGCACTCCAGGCCATTGCAAGTACTGCCGAGGGTGACCCATTGGCAGGCGCAGATGGTGCTGCTGGTGCCGAGGCTGAAGCAACAGAGGGTGAGGAGCAAGCACCAATCGGTCTTCACATTTCCAGGACAGCTCACGGTGGACGCTTGTTCAAGACGCTTATTGCCGGCGGCCACTTTGATAAGGCCACCCGCAAGATCATTCCAGTCGACCCCCCTCTGCATTTCGCAGATATCCTCTACCCAATCATCAAGGATCACATTGTTGCGTGGGCAACAGGGCCCAGTTCATTCGTGCCCGTGTCCTTGCTCGAGGCCGACGACTTTTCCCGCAAGGATGAGCTCAAGAAGATTTTGAAGAAGGAGAAGAAGACTCTGGAGAAGGCGGCGACGGAAGAAACGGCAGAGCAAAAAGCATCCCGTGAAGCTGCCGAGACAAGCGGCGGCGACTCGGATAAGGCTGCAAGCAAGAAGGCCAAGAAGGCAGCACCAAAGAAGGAGAGGTCAGTCGGAAATGCAGGCGCAAAGATCCTACTGGAAAAGCTCAAATAGAGACTGGGTATGATGTTAGAGTAGAACAAAATAATAGCGGCCTGCTTTGTACTTGTCTATACTCCCAAGAAGTTTTCACGCACTTGTGATGAGCATCGCTGTGATCATGACCAGATACATAGTCGAGCACAGCCAGCAGTACGCAGCAGCAATCGAGGTCCCGGACAACCTTGGTCATGTATGGATAGTCAAGCGTTCTGCAAAGTTCCACAGAATCGTAGCCGTTGGTGATACGACATGAGTGGCGCGGCCAGAAGGGGGCTACATGTGTGAATCTGTACCAATGCATGCTGCCGTGAGAACTCGAAACGTGCTTGGAGCATACATTGTTGAACATTACGTAGATGAGATGCCTGGTTTGCAGTTATTGTTCTCCTGTTAAAGCCGTATGCATCATGTAGGGTCTGGAAGCAGAAGCAGATATCCGAAATAAATAACCAGAAGAGACACTGAACCACGAGAAGGCCGCGTGGGTGTTCACCAGCAGCAGTTTGGCAGGATACACAAGTATTTTTTTTTTTTTTTTAAAAAGTGACGGTAGTTTTCTGTACCTAGGTAGCCATGATAGCAAACTTGGGGCGGATCAAGTGATAATGTTGTTCCATCCTTGGTTCGACTTGTGTTTAAACGTGTTGCTGTTGCTCTGCCCTCCCAAGGCTCGTTTGCAGCGGGCCACTTGACCTTGAACATACAAATTCATGACTTATTCGGTCGCGACCTCTGCCCGCGCGTTGTCCCTCTCCTTCACCCCCGTCTCTCCAATAACTAACTCGTTCATCCCAAGCGTGAGTGAGGTCAATCATCGGACTGCAGTCACAGCTACGCTTGAAGTAGGGATGCTCCCGTACCAGGCTTCCATCTTCAATTCCCCTTTTCCGGATCAACCACCAAAGGAATGCAACTGATTCTTGACACTTGTATTTCCACTTCACCCCGCCTGATTTTCATCAATCCGACAGCTGGTGGCCTTGTGCACTGCTGAGCTAGTTGGGGACAGCTTCAAACCACCTCACGTTTTCTGACACCCACTCACTCATTCTCCCGCCGCGTGTCACTTGCACAACGCGACTTCCTCACTAGAAATATCCCATCGAGTCAAATCATTATTGGCTCTTTGCATTTCAATCATCTCTTCTTCTACGTTCTTATTTTCCAGTCAATCACGATTTCAAAGTGTCTGTTGGAGGGGTCTTCCACAACACCATCAAGCTCCTGCTTGGGGTTACCGAGAATGTCACTTGACGCATTCCTATAAGTCCATCCTACAAACACCAATACTCCCGACGGCAGAGTTTTCAACCTTGCGCCTCCAGACTTTTACAATTTTGTTCTTCTTTTTCCTTTCCTTTCAAACCTTTACTAAACCTCCGAATTCGCCTCCCTACCAAGATTCACCAAGCCAGGCATTTGCGACGGGTTCGATCACCACCAAGGGGGAGGCAGGCACTCGATATTCTGTCGCCAACCCCTTCTACCATTGTTTTTCGCAATTAATATCATTCCTCTCAAACGACGACCCTTTGATACAGGTTCATCCAATATGGACATCAATCACATATTTCTTCGCTCTTTCGGCGACTGTCCTGCTGGAAGCTCATTCACTTCCTGCGGCGGACCAGAACCCTATTGGCGTGGTTGCTGTTCTTCTCACGGCTGCTCCGATAGTGAAGGCTGCCCTGCCGATGCGAAAATCAGTATCCAAGTCTCTTCAGGTGAGAATTGGCCTTCCTTCACCACCATGACCACGTCGCACAAAGCCTCGAGTGACGTTGGAGCGCCGATGACTGGAGAGTCTCCCACACCGACCACGAGCATGGACACGAGCACTTCAACAACTGAAGAACCTTCCAAGACGCCCGCCGAAACAGCTCATGTCACTTCCAACACTATTGGTTCACTTGACACGGCCGCTACCCCTACTGGCGCAACCGTGGACGGATCTGGACGCCTATCACCCGGTGCAATTGCTGGTATCAGCGTCGGCAGTGGTGTCGGCGCAATTGCGTTGCTTATTGCCATATTCCTGCTATTTCGGCGCCGAAAGCATGCAAAGCGTATGCCTTCTTATCGGGACAATCTACATGGAGAGTTTAACGAGAAGGAGCCTCCTCATGAGTTCCAGTCGTCTGCAGCCCGCCGAAATGGCGACGATGTCTTTGCTGCTTTTGGAGGTATGATTTCTATCGAGTCTCTCGATGGCCCCCAACGAAATATACCCAGCGTTCAATCCTTCGTCGAATTCCCCGTTTCCAATACTGACATGTTTGCCCTTTTTAGGTCGAGCTACCTCTTTTGAATCGTCTAAAGCTCCTCAGACCATAACGCCTTCCGCATCGCGACATCTACCTCTCCGCCAAGATGAAGTTTCGCCAGTTAGCAGCCCTTGCTCGCCTGCTGGAGTCTCATATGTGAGCCCAATCACACCGCAGTTCACAAGTCCGATCCAGCTCGAGGGACCACCACCTGGCAATAGGGACACTGTCAGTTCACGTGCCCCTTCGGGACCGGCACACCTTGAGTCTTCATGTCTCTACCATGAACTGGACTCGGCCGACACAGCAAGGCCCAACACATTTGAGCTACCTACGCCGACTCCCCCGATGACACCACAGACAGCACAGGGCTTGTGTCATGAAGCTAAGAGCGACCACCCTGAGGCTCTTATGCCTGGAGCTTTCCCTAATGTGGTCAAAGATGCCCAGCGGCAGAAGTTTACACGAGTTCAGAGCGGTGATGCTGCTGTCGTGAGCATTGGCGGCAAGTCTCAACATTCACGACCCGGCTCATTCGACCATCCGGCAAGCCTAAGAGCTACCATGAATGCTACAGCTGATGATGTCAAGAGCAACCGCCACGTCAATAGCTGGGCACATCTATAAAGATGGAGCGGTGAATGAGTTTGGGAAGCACAAAGTTTAGCTCAGAGTTAATTCAAGAAGGGAAAATGGACAAGGGAGGACAAGAGACGGGAATGAAGTTCTGGGTGTACATGAAGGGGGGCGCCACTTAGCTGAAGGCAGCGAGGAGTGGACGAAATCTCACAACTCCAGTGACCCTTGCGTCCAATTCGCTGTGGTGATGGTTGCGGGGGAAGCTTCGTTTCATCACCATGATTGACAAAGGCCATAGAAATTGGCTTTGGGTTCTATGATACATTTTCTGTGTCCAGGTGCAAGGGAGTATCAATTCTTTGATCAGAGAACGACACTTAGACTCATCTTTGAGATCAAATTGAGCATTCTGCCAATGATATAGAGAACCATGTTAATTCCACGATCCTGGCACCACCGATACAGCACCGTGATATGAAAGTGCTATGGAATAAAATGAAAGATCTCTGATTCTACGTGCCGCTTGAAAACCAAAGAAAGGAGCACTGGATAATGTACCTCACATACGTGACAGCTAGTTTCACAAGTCATCTTGATCAACTGCACATGACACTTTGTAAGTAGTAGGTCACTGCATGTGTAATGGCAAGGCTGGCTGAGAAAATCTCTCCCTATTGAAATGTCTTCTCGGCAACCTTGTTACTTTGGCATGATGTCCGAAGCTTCCTTTATATTGTCAATGAGCGATTCCTGGAACCCCCTCTAGTGGTGATTGCAAGTTATTGCATCGGCTTGCACCTCTTGATTCGAATCTCATCAAACCTCATCATGGTCGGTATTCTCTCACAGGGGCAGTCTTTGCCTCCATCGTAGGGAATTTTCGTTAGGGCCCTAAAAGAGAGAAATGGACTATGCCATAGTATACCTTATGTTGATGATGATTAAGTAGTAACTTATCGGTCGGAGACGAGCCCCCAGTCCACAGCCCATGCAGCCGGGCTGTACGGACACGGTCCCGCCGACCGTTACAACTCGCTTTCAATTTTTGGCCGCCACGGACCGTCGTTCACTGCAATTTTAACCTACGCAAAGGGGCTCCGAGTATCTCACGACGGGCTTTTTGCAACTTTCGTAAGCAGACCCACACCAGACAGCCACACCTACAGATCAATATTATGGCAATTTGAAGTATTATTCCAGTATTTGTTCGCATCTTGTATTGGTTCATGTCTACCTAATCTAGATGACCACCAAGCTGTGCGATATCACACTCCAAGTCTTCAGCAATGCCACGAGCCGAAGCTCATCGACAAGCATCAAAAAAAGGGATGCGATCCAATTCTGAAGTCTCAACAGCATGCTTTCCTTAAGGTCTCGGCAGGGGGAAAAAAAAAGTTCAAGCAGACTCGCAGCTGTGTTGCAACATGGTTCTTTTGATACCACTGAGTTTGATTACCCGCCTTCACTGCAAGCATCATCGTATCAAGCCAACGCCCGAAAGCCTGGCCGCCATCCCAATAGACTGACTCCCTTATCCCGGTCGACCAAGAAGCAGTTTGGTCTAGTATCGGATCAAGTTTTTCGTCATCTAAGATGCATTCATCTCCTCCTGCTGCTACCAGAATTCATCCTCATCCTTTCTCTCCACGCTCCTTTTCCCCTCCCATCGTCTTGTGCAGGGGCACAGAGGATTCCAGCTTCGGCCGTCTTCGAAAAGTAAAAAACAGACAACGACGCAATGGTATGGCAGCACTAGTCCAAAGTTGCAGTCAAACCAAACCGTCCATCAAAGACGCTCGCTTTGACAAAGAAGGGAAAGACGGCACAAGCCGCTTCTCTGTAGCATCGAGGCACGCTGAACAGAAATCGCGAACGAAAGCTGCCAGAGAGGCAAACTACCAAAAAAGAAAAAAAAAAGAAAAAGAAAAAGAAGAAAAAGTCCATGGCCTAACCATGGTGCCCCTTAGACAGGTTGGAGATGTTTCAAACGCCGGCTGCAAATGCTGTCTTTACACCATTTCATGCTATGTCGTAACGGTTCATAAACCCCTCCCGGTGACCTAAGGATGCGCTTTTCATCTTTATTCCAAGAGAGACAAGAACGAAGGAAGTATACGCGAGTATATGCCGAGGCAAAGCGGCGGTGTGGTTGATGGTAGTGGTGAGGTACACCTATCAGCCGGAGCCAGCAGGCACAGAGCTGTTCTTAACACCAAAGCCTGTCGAATTCCGCCACTCGCGGCGCTGACCATTTTCAGCTGGCTGTGATGCATCGCCTTCGTATTGGTCTCCATAAGGCGAAGACCTGTGGTCAGGATTCCGCCACTTTTGCGGAGGAGTTCCTGGGTTTGTAGTATAAGGCACATTTGGGTCCTGAACAGGGCGGACACTGCGCTCCTGATGCCACAGCGTTGGATCCGTGTCAACCCTCGTCGGCATAGGTCTTGAATTGTCCTGTCTATTGACAAGTTCTGTGTCGTATTGCCTAGGGCCACCAGCCGATCTGTCGCCAATGCGCTTGAGGATCTCTTTTGTCGAGATATCCCCATTGCCGTTGAATAATGAGGAGTCGCCGAGAACATCCATAAGCTCATCCGGAACCTAGTAAATGTTAGCAGTAGTCAAATTACCGTAGTCCTCTCTGACTTACCATGCAAATCTCCTCATTCCATTGGATTAGCTCCTCAACACAAGACACTGCTGTCATTGGTTCATCCGAGAAACTTGGCCCGCTCTGGGCGCAGTAAAGAATGTTTGGTGCCATGACTCGGGCGAGATTGTGTATATCCATGCGCGAACCAGTGTCCTCGTCAACTTGGTGGAAAGTCGACACCCACTTGAGAAAGCTGAAGAGCACTTCGAGCGTATCTCTTTGAATCTTTGGTAGCAAGCAACACGTCAGATGCAAGCAGTGTCTTCTCTTCTCGTCATCCTTGATCTTGGTCGCGGCAATCCAAAGACGATACAATTTCTGCGTCATCAGTGGATCAGGCAGCTCGCGAAGATACCTCTTCAGCAGCGCAGCCAGCTGATGAGGCGATTCGTCATTCCACTTGATGGCGTCACACCCGTCTCTGTCCACTGCAGCAACTTGCTCCGTGAGTCTCTTGATGTTTCCGTTCTTTCGGAAGACACCCTCAACCGAGAGATCCTTGTTCTTGAGGGCTGTAATCGTGTCTTCAATAATGGCTGGAATCCGCAGGGCTCCAGGGCCCACGCCATCTGTCGAATCGGCACCATCTTTCTCAATGATGATCTCCAAAGGAACACCAAAAATGCCCTTCTTCTTGAAGCCCTTCCTCTGGTCTTTGCCGGCAAAAGCCTTGCCAAACTTATTCCAGAAGGTAGGCTGCTTTCTAGCCTCAATCAACGAAAGTAGATCGTCCAAGGTGAACTCTGGATCCAGTAAAGGTTGCATTGTGAGAACGGCGACATGGCGCACAATGAAGTATTCGAGGCCAGACAGCTCCGAGAAAAACTTGCGACCTATTCGCTGTGGTGATGGTTGCGGGAGAAGCTTCAATTCATCGCCTCTTCCGTCGGACTGCGATCTCTGATGACCAGTGCCCAAGTTGGGATGTGTGGCTGGTGATCGGAACAGCTCCTGGCGCGAATTTCTAGTGTACGCGCCGGGCTGCTTCTCTTTGGCCTGTTCTGCAGCAACAATTCGCGGAATGTCGTCCAGGGTCAAGGCATCCTGATGGCCAAAGTACTGTTCTGTCGAACCGCCTAGTCCAGGATCCTCATCAATCTGCATTTCTCGGTCTCTGAAATTGTTACCATCAGCTCCAGGGCCGCCGGGACCGTCGATTATCCTGGATCCGCGGGCTTTTCGCAGACTCGATGATAGATGCTTATCTAGTCGTGTACTCCTCAGCCGACGCACATCATTAAGAGTGCTCTCGTAGGACGACTCTCGCTGATGACGGTCCCGTTCCGCCCCAGCATAAGACTTGGAACGCGAATCCGACGTCAACATTGGCACGCCACTTCTGTCAGCTGTTAACTGATTTCCATTGCGCGAGTCCCAGGCACTGGGATCCTCGCCTGCAGGAGGAATTGCGCCACTCTTGCGTAGCTGGCCCAGAAGTCGAGCCAGAGCAACCTTGAGGAGGAATATATATTGCTGAAGTCTCGAAATCCGTTCAAAAGGCTTGCTCGTCTCGCCTCCCGTCTGGCGGGTGCATGGCGTGCATAGGATGCGAAGATCACGTTGCAACTGCGCATTTGCCAAGTCGTTGCCCAATTCCTGGCCGCATTCGGTACAGATAACGCAGGCCAGGTGCCATCGCTTGTCTCCGTTTAGAGCACATTCGCTCTCAATGGGCTTGCGACATGCGGTGCAATGATCTGAGTCGTTGGCAGACAGCGTAGCCATGCCCACGCTGATCTGAAGCGTGTTGTCCTCATTCTTAGTAGTTTCTATCACGCTGAGGTCGTCGAGAAATTGGTACAAGGCGTCCTGAGAGTTATGATCCCTCTCGATTCTGAGCGTACCCTGCAAACAGATCCTGATGAGGAGCTTCAAGTAATGCGCCAAGCCCGTGACTAGTGACAGCAGTTCCTGGGTCACGCCCAATTGTCGGACACCGCCTTCTTGAGTCTTTGACAGAAGGGAGAAAAAGGAGACAATCTTCTTGCAAAGGAGTTTGGCCTCTCTGCTGTAGGACAGACCTAATGTTGTTTCAGCACAGCAACATACCATTCAACAATAACTGGTACTCACCTTTCATGTCAACTTGTTTCATGCTGTCGTCCAGCTTGTCAGCGGCTTGAAACAAGATATCCACATGCATAATGAACCTCTTGGCCGTAAGGATGCCATCAATAAAGGCACCATTGCTCACATGCAAGAGCATATCTGAGATGCAAGCCGCAGATGACTCTTCGAACGCAGAGAGAACACTCCATATGCGGTAGACCTTCTCCTCCATCTTCTCTTCTTCAGTACGGACGAGCTCGCGGCCTGCCTCGTCGAGCTCCTCAGGCGGGTCTTCATTGCTATCTTCCGTACCAAGGCGAACGTTCCAGAACTTGTGAATCATGTAACATTCGGGGTGCCAGTGTTGGTTCTGCCCGTTGCGGAAGATTTCGACGAATTGCTTCAAGATGGCTGTATGACAGCCATTACACCGCTGCGCAAATTGTGTCGAGTAGTGATAACGGCAATACACGTTGCCATCGTGCTCATAGTAGCTATCCTGAGCACCAAAGACTGTCGGGCATAATGAACAGGTGAAGTGGTCGACGTGGTACTTTCGGTCGAGCGCAGTGATGTATGAGCCTCGCAGTGCACCTCCACACTGGTGGCAGAGCAAGCCGAGGCGTCTGAAGTAGTCAGTCTCGCACAAAGGGTATTGACCGCCGCCCTCCTCGTCTTCTGCAGGGAAGAACTTAGATGCGACTATCGAGCCGCAGTCCTGCATGCTGGCGTTAGTTTGGTTGTCTACGTGAATAGCGGCATTGAAAGAATAGACTGTGATCTTACACGACACTTGAAGCAGTCCAGGTGAAAGGTACCATCTAAAGCTCGCACAAATTGGCCCGTGAGAGGTTCGCCGCACTTGTGGCAGACGCGAACCTGACCACTCGTAGTCCGGCCGCGACCCCTGGATCGGTTTCGTTCAGAGCTCTTACGAGGATCATTAGTGCTAGTCGAACTCAGGGCCGGGGAAGCTTCTCGGGCGGGAGCCCGGGTGGGCGGCTGAAATGCGCCATTCTGGTAAGAGGGACTCGGGGTCATGAGGGATCTATCGTGGTCGAGTTGGTAGGCTCCTTCATGACCATGGGCAGGGTCCCCTCCTCCCAGACCGCCTCCGTAATCTGGGCCCATCGCAAGACGGTTTCTGGGGCCCTCGGCGATGCCACACGGGTAGTCTTGAACGGTGCCCTCGTCCAAGGTTCGGGTTCGGGAAAAGACCGGTGATAGAGATGGTCAAAAAGTGTAGATAAATTTCTTGGGAGTGGTTACGGCAGGGTGGGCGTTGCGTGCTGTCCCACGTCAGAGCTGGGCATTGGGCGGCGGAGGGGGGTGATTCCACAGCGGACAGCAGGTAGGAGGCGCGTGCGACAGTATCCGGGATGGGCACGAACAAAACCGAGGCTAGTGGCGGCGCGGTGCAGCGAGAGTCGGCGGTGCAATTGTTGACAAGAACAGATTGGGCAACCGGGCGGCGGATGCGGTCGTGATCGTCGACGTGAGCTGAAGCTGGAACGGTCGGTAAAGCGAGTGAGTGCGGGTGTTGGCAGCAGTAGCAGTCAGTGGTGGTGGTGGTGGTGGTGGTGGTTGTAGTGGTAGATTGTACGTATTGGGCCTGGCGATGAACGCGGGCGGGTCATTAGAGGTCTGGTCGGGTTGGGCTGGCCAAGGTAGGGAGAGAGGTTGTCAAAAGATCAGGTCGCGCCGACGGACTGGGATAGACAGTTGAGGCATGTACAGTCCAGTCCAATCTTCTGAGCAGTCGGTGGGATTTGGGGAGTTGCTGTAGTGTGCAAGCGATTGCCTGTACCTATCTGGACTGTGAGACCCAAAGGAGATCACAGAGGAAGGGCTCAAAAAACATAGAGGTAAAAATAAAATAAAAAGGGAACTGCAGATGTTTCTAACCTTTTGGTGCAATGCCGTATGCTGTGTGCGTGTGTGTGCGCTCTCCTCCTCCCCTGAACGAATTGGAGGACGGGAAAGATGCTTGGGTTCCGTTGCTTGCTCTGGGTGCGGCATGAGACGTAGGAACCAGAACTGACTGATGACTGACCCCCCGTACTCCCTTCGTCTTTAGTGTAGGTAGTAGTAGTAGTAAAGGCAGACTGCCCGCAAGTCAAAGGTGCAAGGTCAAGGTACCAGACGGATGGTGGATGGTGGCAGATGGAATGGCTTAATGGATGGAGGGATGGGATTGGATACGGGGCCCTTGGGCGCCCAGGGGAAATGGCGGACACTTTTGCACCCTGGCCGAGTCGAGGCACGCTAACGAATTCGGGGAGGGGTGGGTACTTGAAATACAGACACCACTCAAGGATTGATTGATGATTTTCTCATACCAGCCAATTACTAGGCACTAGGTACCAAGTAGTTTAGGTGAAAGGGAGAGGTGATTTGACAAACTGCTACATCGAAAAAAGAAGAATGGCAATGGGATATGCCATTAACACGTCTGTCGATGGTTCATGTATACAGGCAGATATCGCTCCAATGTACAGAGTAGCCGGTGAATTTAATTCTACTCATTCGTCCCCGATTCATCTTTTTGTTTACTTTGCTTAACTCTAATGTAGCACACATGCTCGTTCGCCTTGCACAAACAAAGCGATGGACAAACTAGGTACATTAAGCACCAGCAACGGAGCTCCAGTATAACACAAAGGAGCAGCATCTACATTCCGATAACCTGACCAGAGACGCACCGAGTGTGCTGACCAGGCTATTGCCATTGGTGACGATGCATTATTATGGAGATATGGAAGCAAAGAAGGACAGACAGAGGCTCGAGAGGACCTCGACGAGGCTGAAATGCCACCAGTTTCCACGGGGGAAGATCTTCAACGAGTAGCCATTGTGGAAAAGGGTTCCTTGTCGACAGAGATCAGATGGATCCTCATTCAACCATTAGCAGCACTGGACACTGTTTATCCAGCATTTGCAGTTTACTCCTGAATCTGGACGGAATGGAACGAAACAAAAACCCCTGAACTGAACTGGCTGGCTAATAAGCACATTGGTGTCCTACTGTTGATCGTCGCATCAACTGGAAGCATGATGATAATTTTCTAGTAGCATTGGGAATTCTAGTAGAAGAAGACATCGTGTCGTTGACATCAGATGGGCCGGTTTCTTAGAATGCCCACATCGCCAACATTGTGCAAGATTGTTAGGTCGACACATCGCAATTTGCCCTTCAAGCTTAAAAAAGAGCACAATGTTTTTTGGTCTCTGGGTCAATCTGTACCCGGCAGCTTATATCAAATAGGATGGGCATGCATGTATATTGGGTGCCTTGTCAACTCTGTTATGACGAGATCCCCAAATTCTTGTACAGTCACTCATTCAAGGCTCGTGGTAGAAGGAATACCCGGTGGAATCCAACATTGTGTGGGCTGAAATGGGAGGTTCATTAGTTCATGTTGGGAATGTACCAATGGAGGAGAAGCACAGACACGCCAAAAGTATTGCCAAATATCGGACCCCCTGAATTCGTCTCGTCTGCCATTTTCCCCTTCTTAGCACTAATTGTAATAACGATGATATGCGCCATAATAGACGCTGGGTTGTACGGTAAATAGCACACACTGGTTCTTTTGTATGACGGACATGTTACGCTTGGTGAGCGCCCGTAGCATTGCAGTAACAAGAATAAAATTGCATCACGTCATTGTATGTGGCCGCCGTATGTAGT
Source organism: Pestalotiopsis fici W106-1 (assembly GCF_000516985.1). Taxonomy (NCBI): domain Eukaryota; kingdom Fungi; phylum Ascomycota; class Sordariomycetes; order Amphisphaeriales; family Sporocadaceae; genus Pestalotiopsis; species Pestalotiopsis fici. The sequence continues at coordinate 1,891,243 of NW_006917091.1, read as the reverse complement.
CAAAATAATGTGCACATAGTATTATATGCCGTGCTAAGCGACTGTTGTACTTGGCTTACTTTTGTCTTGTATGCATTGCAGTGTGGAGATTGACTATTAGCAGTCGACAATGTGATTTGGGAAGAAGGGATATATATATATATATAGTACCTTAATGTACTCTGTACAATGCACGTAGCGACCTACACAATCTACGTGCATTCATGTAAAAGGGCCAAAGCAGAAACGTGACGACAGCATCACACTACTAAAATGGTCGGCGTAACTAAAAGTATTTACCAGATATGACAGCCGAGCCCGATTTCCTGTAATATCACGGTACATGGATAGGGCCTATAGCTCGGTTCGAGTATAAATTCGTGTCCAACACGACTTCAAACATATTTCTAGCAAGATCTAGTGAATATGGAAATTCTTTTGCAGCCTTCTTAAATTACCAGAGTTACTATGACCAACAGAAAAAAAAAATAGCAAACAAAGATGGGGGAGAATTTGCAAGAATAAAAACAAAGGTAAAAGCAATCATTGTATTTGCTGGTCATTTGAAATACCTCCTTCAGTGGCATTCTACTGAACTTTGCCCGAGGGATTTGATGTGACTAGGTTAGGTTAGTTACATACATTATAGTTTTGCAATGCAGTTTGTGCAAGGCAGGAGACCAGTGCAAGTCGATGTCACTCGCCCCTCGATAACTGCCCCGCCATCCGTCCATCACTTATCTTGCCCAATGTCCAAAACGACCCCGCAGTCATCAGGAAAGCTTCCAAACATCAGCAAAAAGAATACCTACCTTTAGCACCTGTTACGCTACCTGTGTGTAAAACACAGCGCACCCCTCCACTTTCTTCAATCTCCATTCCAAACGACGACAAAGAAGCGAACATAGTTTTGCGCAAAAAGAAGTCGACCAATGGCAGATACAGAGGCGCCCGAAGCTCTCGGTGAGCCGCAGTCTCGCCATGTGACCTACTGTGGTGGTAAGTAGAAGTCTCAATGCCAGGCCCTCTATACAACTTGGAAACGCCTCATATACCTGGGCCTTTGAAGATGCAGCAGTATTTGGAAACCGACAAGGCGCGATACTCTCTAGTTTTATATCATCATACCAGACGATCCCCCATAAACTGACAAACTCTTGTTTTCCTTCTTCCTAGTCTGCACCTTACCCCCAGAGTACTGCGAATACGGCGGCACGCCCAAGAAGTGTCAGGAATGGCTCGAGAAGACGCACCCGACGCTGTACGCCCAGATCTGGTCACCCGAGGCCCTCGAGGCCGCGACGGCTTCCCTAAGTCTCGAGGCTCAGAAGCGCGCCGCCAAGGACGCCCAGAAGAAGGCAGCCCAGGCCGAAAAGGCCGAGCAGAAACAGGCCTCCAAGATGGCCAACAGCGTCGTCACCATCAAGCGTGTCGAGCGGAATAAGCGAAAGTTTGTCACGGCCGTCATTGGTCTCGAGGCCTTTGGGCTCGATCTGAAAAAGGTCGCCAAGGAGTTTGGCAAGAAGTTCGCTACTGGCAGTAGTGTCACCAAGGTCCCCAGCGGCGGCGAGGAAATCGTGGTGCAGGGCGACGTCAGCGACGAGATTGAAGAGTTCTTGTTGGAGAAGTACAAGGAGATTCCAGAGGACAATATTGAATTGGTAGATGACAAGGCCAAGAAGAAGCCTTCATGATCAATGAACACACATACCCCTCAAACTACGAGAGAGGTTGGGCGGCAATAGACGATAATACCACCATAAAAATTGAAACATACCACACATGATCCAGACGACGAGACGGTCTACAAGGACGAAGGCGAGAAAGCCGGGGAAATAAATAAGAGGCTCCTTCAAATGAAGTGCCACTCAGCCCTTTTGTTGTGTCGAGAATACTCCTACCAGTATCTAATTCCTTTCGAACAGACCTGAAAACGCCAACCAAAAAAGTCATGTGCTTGCAATGCAAAAAACCAAAAGTCGTGTGCCCTTTACCAAGGCTGGAAAACCACAATCCAGATACTAAGCGGGCGAAGTTCCTTGATTTTCAACCCACAATCCTTGAGAACATCGACATTATGCTGCTTGCCGCTTCCGTAATGTCCTGCCCGCTGTCGAGGTTCCTGTCGTCGATTTGGTAACGGGAGCCGCCTTCTTGGTTGTGGCTGACTTGATCGTATTCATCACGGAGCGTTTCACGGCCGGCGGATTCTTTGCTGTAGTTGTCCCCCCTCTTGATGCTGCCGTGGTCTTCTTGACCACGGTACCGGTACTGGCCTCGCTCGACTCACTCGTCTGGCTGATCTTCCTCCTGCCACGCGTCGATCCTGTGGCGGACGCGGATGGCACTGCTGGTTTCTTGGACCTCGAAGCGGTTCCTGTAGTACTCGAGCTGGTGGTTGCCTTTCGGGTTCCTGCTGTAGCTCCACGAGTTGATTTAGCCTTTTGGACCATGTTGGTTATTAGGTTAGAGGAGGATTTCGTACCCATGGCCTTGGACGGGGAGGCGGGCCGGGCAATCATGGATTTGGCCGGAGACGACGAGGAATACAGCATACTCTTGGCCGGGGAAGCAGGCCTCTCGGCAGCCCGTGGAAGAACCCGCGCGTTGGTAGAAGCCGGCGAAAGAACCTGTCCTGGCACATTGCGTGATGCCTCAGCTGCTGCGGCCGCGGGTGCGCCACGCCCTTTCTTCTTAGGCATGACCGTAGGCTCAACTGAGTTCTCCTTGTCCTCACTTCCAGTTATGGTCTCACTGCGTGACAGTTAGTACTACCACCGCACACAGAATACCCCTATCGCTTTCAGTCCATCATACCTCAAGCGTTTCTGGCCACGTTGAGTACTTCCGGATACAGGCTTGCGTGGGATAGGCTTTGGCGAGGCGCCGTCCTTGAGGGGTACAGGTGGAGGTTTGGCAACATACGGAGATCGAGTACGCGTCTTTTGGGGTTCCGAGTGCTTGGCCATCAGGTCGCCCATTTTCAGTTTCCTCATGGCTGTGGGAATGCGATTTACGCGCATCTCGACGCGTGATCGAAGCTGCTGCGCTTGTATGTTATATTGGGCTCTCAGTCTCCGGGCGCGTTCCGTGACTATAAAGAATCAGCAGTGAAACACGATGGGAGTAAAAGCGATTCCGTACTCTCAAGTTGCAAATTATCGATGAGTGCCTGTTTTTGCGCGACGGTCAAGTCTACCTTTCTCTTCTTCACCAGAGTCCTGTCGGTCGCGAAGCCAGGGGATTCCTCCGATTTGCGCTTTCTCGTCAGTGCTGGAGCCATATTGTTATTTGATTTGCCGAATTGGTCGATGCTTGATTTCCTCTATGTTGTTGCGATGATGTTATACTGGGCGCAAAATGAGCAGATGCCAATGGTGATCGATATCCGTACACGATGTTGGTTTTAGCACCTTTCGGGCGGAAGTAAACAAAGTGCCCCGATGGTGTTTAGCGGGTGGTGCGAATGGTCCAAAAGCTTGGCGGGTCTCAGCAGGGGTACGATATGACATAACCTCCATGTACCAGAGAGATCCGCCCTCCAATGTCGCGCCGGGCTAGAGGCGTGCCGTATTACTTATCAAGGTAGCAACGATTCCTTATTAACATGTAAATAATTTATTTAATCTTGGTGTATTTCAAAATTATTACGCATAGTTTCGAGAGCTTGATTATCGAGCTGAATGTTAGAAGATGTACTTACCATAGAGTCGAGCCCCAGCGACCAGGTACCTTGCTGCTCTGTCATTGGCCCGAGCTCTCGTTAGTGCCGCTGCTGTTCCCTTACTCAAGGCTGCGATTGCCTTACGTTTGAGAGCTTCCAGCCTTCATCATCCAGCTGCCATTCGAACTTCACCCTCAACTCTTCAACCAAATCATCACCCCATTTCCTCCATCACACAGCCGCCAAGATGCCTCTTGAAGCTGTGATGATCATCACTGACAACAGCGAAAGCTCACGCAATGGAGATTACCAGCCCACCCGATTTGACTCCCAAGCCGACTCGATCAACATCTTGTTCGACTCCATCACACAAGGAAACCCGGAATCGTCAGTAGGCCTAATGAGCATGGGCGGCAAGGGACCGGAAGTCCTCTCGACCCTCACGACAGAACGCGGAAAGCTTTTGGAAGGTTTGCACAGAACGAAGAAGAAGATTTCGGGAAAGTCACACCTTGCCACCGGCATCCAGATTGCTAGTGTAAGCAAAGCTACAGTTCCGTCACATGCTACGAACAGAGTAGAGATTAACACGAAGAACAGCTGGCCCTGAAGCATCGACAGAACAAGTCCCAACGACAGCGCATTATCGTCTTCGTTTGCTCCCCAGTCGATGACGATGAGAAGAAGCTGGTTACCTTGGCCAAGAAGATGAAGAAGAGCGGTATCAACATAGACTTTGTACTATTCGGCGACCTCGACGACGACGAAGTACAAAAGAAGTTGGAAGCATTCAACAATGTAGTGAAGGGCAACGAGGAATCGCATCTAGTGGTCATCCCACCTAGCGGCAAGCTACTTAGTGACCAACTCATCGCATCCCCCATCATGCTTGGCTCTAATGCAGGAGCTGGCGGTTCGGGAGGCATGGAGAGTGGCGGAGGTGCTGGTGGTGACTTTGGAGGCTTCGACTTCGATCCTAGCGCTGATCCCGAGTTGGCGCTTGCTCTGCGTATGAGTATGGAAGAGGAGAATGCAAGACAGGCACGGCAGGCACAGGCCGATGAGAATGCGGCCAACAAGACAAATCTAGAAGGCATTCAGGAGGAAGGCGAGAACCAACCGTTACTGGACAAGGATGGCGAGGCAAGCGGATCATCCAAGAAGGATAAGGACGATGACAGGATGGACACTTCATAGATGTCTTGTGAGCTGCTCAACATCAAGAGGCACGGAGACGATTATGGCTTGGCGACGGAGTTAGGCTTGCTATACTTGTATGATAATAGAGCATAGAAAGCAATGTGACTCTATGGACAAGGTTATGCTCATATACCAAAAGACAGACAGTACCAATCATTTCCCTCCTAATCGTGTCGAAATCCGCCGTAAATTCAAGGACTCCCCAAACGCCTCACAATGCGTACATGATCTGCATAGATATTTCCTCTCCCGCTGGTAGTCAGACCGCCCGACTGCTCATTGTTGTCCTTGACCCTCATCACCTCGAATTATTTATCTCCCGAATATATGAGTTTAGCTTGCGGTCAAACATGTCACAACGTACGGGCATCTCTAGCTGGTAGAAGGGATTCTTCATGACGTAGTCGGCGTAAAGCTCGTAGACCTTGCGCATGGTGTTTTCCGTCACGCCCGTCTGCAGCGTGTCGGTGAACAGGAGGAACTTGATTCCTGTCTGCGTGTTGAAGCACTGCATCCGAAAGTTCTCCGTCTCCAGCACCTCCAACCCGCTGGGCGGTTCCGGACGTTGCCCAGGAGCCGTTGGGGGTTGATGTGCCTTTAAAGGGTTTAGGCGTGTTGTGATGGCGTGGACTCTGCGAGAGGGTTAGACATTGCAGTTTGCGCATTTGGGAGGCAGCGAGGGGTTCCAGATGCAACCTGGACATGAGCTCAGGGCTATCGGGCGAATGGCGAAGCCAATATAAAATCTCATACCCATGAAAAGTACCAGCAAGAACCAAATAGTCATTTGTGGTAAGCTGGTTGAGCCCTTCGGCAAAGGTGCGGTGGTATATCAGACCGCCGGCCTTGTTGATGATGATGAGTGCGAGTACACCCCTGAGGCTGATTGTCAGTGTAAGAGTGCGAAATCGATTTAAGATGGTGCTCACATTGCCACTGATTGGCTCTCAAAGAACAAGGATGACTTTGATGAGATTGATAAATGAAAGGTATCGGCCTGATCAATGAAGTAGTTTCTATCTCATTCAGCGCTTTTGTCAAATTCGGATGCAACCAGCTTGGCTTGTCATCTCCAGCGCCGAGTTGCAGAGGGACCACGCAAGCAACGAATTCCAAAGTTGACAGACGGCAATTCAGTGTTGCCTGTCCCTCTAGGTACCTTGGGGTCGCTGTAGAGCTCAGCTTTGCAGTGGTTACGGTGGTTCACTCCGGAGTTTATCCAGTACCTAGGACCAGGGCGGGCAGGGATTCTTCCCCCCATCTTTCCCCCAAAAATGCGCTAGGCCGCGTTGCCTGTTCCGCCCCCAAAAGGTTCCCTGTCAACTTTATTCAGAGCCGCATTTGATTCAGCTTGGCCGACCCTCATCGACTCGGACTTTTTGCCCAACTACATACATATCTACTTGCACTACAATATCATACTACTGCGACATCGCCCGCAACATTCGCACTCGAAAGCACTGCGCACGCCTATACTCTTTTCGAGAAGCGCGGACAATATCGATTCCCATTTTGAAAAGCGATCTCCGCCTGCTCTCGATACGCGCGCAATTACTTGCTTCATTGTCCGCTTTCAGCTACTTGCGCCCACACGAATCTCGGCACATTTACACACACAACTCGACGAACAATGTCCAACCAAAGCAACGGCACTCGCCGCACGAATAATCAACAAACCTCGCGCAGCAAGCCTGTGCCCGCTGGCAATGAGGAGGCCTCGAGCGTGTTGAATCTTGGCGAGTTCCAAGATGTTGACACCTTGACCCTGTCCGAGGCGTCGCTCGTCATCAATGCGCTGGTCAACAAGCGCCGGATAGAAGGCAAGGATGTCGAGAAGAACGAGTACGTGGTCGCTTAGAGTGCTGCATTTGTCAAACAACATCGTACCGACCACCCGTGCTTGCATCTAAATCATGGAGAAATGCACAGCAGTTTTATGTGTATGCGCAATCACAAACACAATACTAACACTGGACTTTCCGCTAGGATGCTGACCAAGACCATGGACTACCTGGATAACTTTGCGCGGTTTCAGAAGAAGGAGAATGTGGAGGCAGTCGAGCGCCTTTTGAGCGCTCACAAGGAGTTTCACAAGTTCGAGCGAGCGCAGCTCGGTACGTTGCCCACTTGATTGTGGTTCCGGAACCTTCTTTGTTGCGTGGGACTATGGCCAAGGATTTCTGTCAATGTCGGTAACTGACAGACGAGACAGGAACATTGTGCTGCGCCGATGCAGATGAGGCCAAGACTCTCATTCCATCGCTCACAGACAAGATCAGCGATGAAGATCTGACTGAACTTCTCGAGGAAATGCAAAAATTCCGCTAAAACCTCCCATCATCGCGACTTATCACCACTTCTGGGCTCACGCCTTGCGCCATTGCCTACGAGGCTGCTATTAGCTCAGCACTTGGCAGCGACGTGCAACTCTCAGTTATTTGTATAGACCACATTCATCACTTCAACCGTGGAGCTCAAAACAAAAGAAGGGAGGCCGAGGAAACGCAAAGGGGGATATTTCGAGATTATGCGGTCCGATTGAGCACAAGGAATCCAGCTCCGGGTGAAGCGGCTACGGATCATCTACATTTTTGTTTTCATGCATGGACACGGCGTCAGTAAAGGGTTCTCGAGATATGTTTTTGGGAAGAGTTGAGCATGGCGGCAAACGTGATATGCTTTCATTGGAAGCTTTATACTCTAAACGAGATTGACTTTTGACTCCTTGACTTGATGATTTATCTGGTCCGTGACGGCTATGAGCCGTAGTCAGTTAACAGTGTATCCCGAGATTGGCTACTTGGCCACTGTCTCGCAAGTGAGATCCGAGGCAGGAAAGGGTCAGTGATGTTGAAGATATACTCTTATTCTTCAAGTTGAGCTTTGGTACAATTAACAATGGCTCTATAATTGGTATTAATGATAAGCGGTCTCTGCAGCGCTTATGACGGTGTTGAATAATGCAAAGTCCCACCTATATGCAATCATGTATTACAAAATATTATTCTGGCGCTGAATTATGTGTCTCTCTTGAAGAATTAGTTCTTTGCTGCCGCCGCCTTGGCCTGCTTCTGGTCCAAAGTCCACTGGACCGCCCTCTTGACGCCTTCGCTCAGGCTCACCAGCGGCTTGTAGCCAAGCCTCCTCTGAGCCTTGGAAATGTCGTAATACCTCGTCATGCAACTGTAGATGATTCTCTGGCGGTTGAAAGTGGGCGGCTTGCGCATGATGCCAAAGGCAACCTCGCTCAGGAAGCCGAGCACAAGACCCAGCTCGCGTGACATCTCCCAGACGTGGCTGGTGCCCTTGTCGCTTCCGGCGGCGCGCCAGATGGCGCGGGTAAAGTCCCAAAAGTAGACGGGCTCACCATTCGTGATGAAGAAGGCCTCGCCGTCGACGCGCTCGTGGTCCAGGGGCACCGTCTTGCTCTGTGCTGTCAAGAGCAGCGCCCGCGCCGCCAGCAAGTGTCCGTGCGCCACGTTCTCGACATATGTAAAGTCGAACATGTTGGTGTTGGGTCCCACCTGGACGCCCGTCCTTCCTTGCTCGTAGATGTTGACAATGTGGTAGACGGCCTGAACGTCGCCCTCGCCAAAGATTCCAGACGGCCGGATCGAGGCGGTGAGGAGGTTCGGGTACGCTTCGGCGCGGTTGGCGGCAAGGACTATGGATTCCGCTTCGGCCTATGGGGGTTTCAAATTGTGTCAATTCAACATCCTTGTGATTGGGGAGAGATATATATAAGACATATTGTAACAGTACCTTTGTCTCAGAATAGTATTCTGACTGGTTCTTTCCCCTAATGACGGGCCAGTTTTCATTGGCATTGATGAGATCGCTCCGGTTATCGCTGATGATGCTGGCCGAGCTCGTGAATACCAGAGCCTTGACACCGCTCTGCTGGGAAGCCGCAACCACAGCCCGGGTGCCCTCAACATTGACCTTGCGGAACAGCTCATCGGAGACGGCACCGCTGGCCTGGGCGGGCGGCGAGGCCGTGTGGATAACGACGTCGGGCTTCAGCCGGCCAAAGACCTTGGCGAGGTTGTCGGCATCGGTAATGTCGGCCTCGACGTACTCGACGCCGTCGGACTCGGGGCGCCGGTTGCGCTGGCAGCGGACGTCGACGACGGACACGGCGCTCGTGGTCCAGTCGCGAAGCGCTACGTTGACCATGTGGTGGCCCAGGAAGCCACAGCCGCCCACGACGAGGACGCGGCCCAGGGAGGGCTTCTGGGTCTTCTCGGTAGCCATGACGCTGTTCGATTGGAGTCGGGGGAGAAGGGCAATTGTCGAAGAATTGTCAGTCACTGCCTACACGACGTTGAGAGCGAGCTGCGGTGTGTTCAGGGACAATCGCCTAAACTAGATTATACCTGGTAGAAAATGTACGTAGTATCCATACACAGTACGTACATGCATCGGAGCTGTAGCCCCAGGTCGCCCAGGTACCCTTTTTTTGCCGAAATAGGGATGCTAGCTTGAGATCCACATCAATGGTCTTAGGCCCCTCGTCGGCCGGGTATTACATTCGTACATTCACACATACCGTAGGTAGTCGTGCACAAAGACGTGTGACACTATTCACACGCTGCAGCTGAGGTAGTCGCCTCAAATCAGCTTGTATAAGCATGATTATCGAGTAGTTCCAGGGATGAACTACTTTTGATATTGTTGTATTACCCAGTTCTCAATTATTTCCTATCTTGGGTACATGACTGATAACATGATCAAGGGACTCCACTGGATATGTACTCTGTACGGCGCCGGTGCTAAGCGAATTACTACTAGATCCTGGCCATATCTCATAGGGTACATTGTGTAGGTATACTTCCTAACAAGCAAAACAAATTCAAGATTCCTCAACGTGGCAGAGTTGCAGATACACGCATGTTACTCTCTGTAGCTGATACAATTATGATCGCCAAAATCCCGTGTCACTGGTTCAGTCAAGATTCAGCGCCTTGTATATCTGACTAGGCGATTACCGAAAACTTTGGGATTTCTCCCAGGTTTTTCATCTACAATTCTCTATAGACAACTCATTGCTCTATGTTCAGATTAGGTGATTCGAGCCAAGTCGGAAAGTCTCCAATTTCCGCTACGCTAATGACATGTACGGCAGTTATCTATGTACCTCGACTTTACCTACATTAGGTGCTCTGTGTAATCCAGAAACCTACCAGACCTTGATACAAAGTCAGAGTGCCCCGGCCGGGCATTAACCCAAGATCGTCGTCCCATAAAAAACACCCCCCCACTTCGCCCGTCTAGAGTAGGTACCGCACCATACACGAGCGGGCAGCGCGTCCCATCTGATAAACCCCTCCAAAAACCCCTCCGCAGCTGCAAGACATTGATTCCCATCCCAATCGCATCACATTTTCAAACTCGGAATCTAATTTGATCGGCGGATCTCGCCCAAACGCAAAGAGGGAAAAAAGAGAGAAAACTTTAGGCCATAGGGCAGGAGGCTGCAGATACCTTGTAATACCCCAGGCAGAAAAGCTCGATTCTCGAAAGAATCCGCTCCTCAGCGGTACTGGCTACTATCTTTCCTGGGATTGTTCAATACTTCTCCCGCACCTCCAGCGAATAATCCTTTCTTTACCTCACATGCATACAAACTTTACGCTCTTTCTGCCTGAGACACAAGTGGTTCCCGCCGTTGATTGTCCCTGCTTCATGCTGTCCACCTGGCGGCCTGCCTTGCCCGTACCTCTGTTTACCTTCATCCCCGCAGCGCATTTGTGAATATTCTTGCAGGCAACTCGTCCCTCTCAGGTTCTTCCTCCCTCCTTCTCCCTTTCTCGTTCGATGACTGTGTGATCTGGGTCGAAGGGAAGTGGCAGCAGAAATCGCAGCAGTACTGAGACTTGAGCTTCTTCTTCTTCTACTACTACTACTACTCCTCTTCTACCACCTAGCCCCCATGGCAGACCAAAGTATCATCCGGATCTCCAAGGAGATCAGCGACATTCAGAAGCACTCTGACCTGTCCCTGGCAGTCGCTTTCCGTGATCACGATGTGCGAAATGTCCGGACCTTGATCATCGGCCCTCACGAGACACCTTATGAATTCGGCTTTTTCGAGTTTGCTGTCAAGTTCAATAAGGAATACCCCAGAAAGAGCCCCTCCGTCACTGCCACCACCACAAATGGCGGCCGCTGCCGTTTCAACCCCAACATATATGCCAACGGCAAGGTGTGTCTGTCCATCTTGGGCACATGGCGAGGCGAGCCGGGCGAGGAGTGGTCGCCAGCACAGGGTCTAGAATCCATTCTCTTGTCCATACAGAGTCTCATGTCAACTAATCCCTACGAGAACGAGCCCGGCTTTGAGGATGCAAACACTCCCAGCGACAAGAAATATCAAAAGGACTATGTTGCCAAGGTAAGCCCAGTACCTTTCCATGGCCGTGACTGGAAGCGCTTTGTTGAGAATATCCACTGAATTGGCCTCTTCTGTAGATTCGCCACGAAGCCCTGCGCATTTCCGTGATTCAGCGCATGGAGGATTTCCTGGGCATCACCCATGGTGTTCAGGCAGCCACGCGGGCTGCGTCGATCAAGGAGAAGGAGGATTACAGCCTCGACTTTGACGACGATCTCGATGATGTGGACGAGAGTGCCGTCCCGTGGGAGCCTTTCAAGGATCTCATCAAGCAGAGATTCCTATGGTATTTTGATTCGTACATGGAGTCAATCGAGAAAGCCAAGACCGAGTTCAAGGACGGCACGACCTTTGTTCGCATGCCATTCGAAGGCCTCAACAATAACATGGAGGGCAAGTTCAACTACAGCGAGCTACAGCAAAGACTGCTGAACATCAAGCGTGCTCTCCACGAGGAGGCTGAATCTTGGGCCAAGGAGGGTCTCTTGCCAAAGCATAAGGACTCGACCGTCGCTGTGAACCTTGGACGACAATTTGAACAGATCAAGGAGTCCTTCAAGCGAAACGACGTCTCTCACCATATTGAGCTTGTGGATGGTAACCCTTTTGTCTGGGGTTTGACCTATATCGGACGACCTATGACGAACCTCGATGGCGGTCTATTCAACGTGGTTATCCGATTCAGCCCTCGTTTCCCAGAGGAGCAACCGCGCGTGGAGTTCAAGACCAAGATTTTCCATCACCGTATCGCCCGCGATGGAACACCATGCTACTTCCCCAAGACCAATCGGCGGGAAGATGTTAAGAATCATATCGAAGCCATCATTGATGCCCTCGAGGAAGAGTGTCCTCCTTACGACCCGAGGACTCTGACAAATCCAGAAGCGCACAAGCTATTCTGGGGTGGACCGGATGATCGCAAGCTTTACAACAGACGACTTCGCAGATCCGTACAGCAAAGCTTGGAGGACTGCTAATCGATTTGTTTCATTCCTCGTCTCGCGCCATGGCTACGGTCAAGGACGCTCCCATCTTTCCCGAGTCTGTTATTATTATTTTTTAGACTTAAGTTTGTACCTTTCAAGCTTGCGTCCAAGGTGTGCATTGCATTTCTCGAAGAAGCGACAGAACAATTCTTCGAGAAACCACGGCGTTTCGGAGGAACCGGATATGGCATGGCATAAGTGCTTGGAGTAAGCACAAACACAGGCAGGCATGGCTGGTTGCATTGGAGTCCTGCAAACGATAGTCTTTTCTTCTTCTTTTTTTTTTCTTGCCTTCTTTCCTCGTTTATCCTTTGCGCCATTATGAGTATCGAGGCAAGCGCGGAGGCAATCAAGGCCACACTGTGATAGTATTAGGGACGTCTTGTGTGTTTCGGTAGACCTCGTTTACGGCTAGATACCTCTTGAAAGCGAAATGTAGCGAACTGTTTGTGGGGCAGCTATGTACAGAACCCCAGAAATAATACAAGGCGACCTTCATCATCACTTTTATTGTCACGTTTTTGATCACGAGCAGTCAAGAGGTTGGTGAAGCATTTTTCTGGATTATCCTAGCAGCTCGCAAGGGAGTTATGTATCTCGAATGCTGTTTGGTCAAAGTTTCATCGTTCCCAACTCAAGGAACAACCTCATGACCACTGGAAATTATCCTTTTAGAACCCGACAAGCCTTGACAGCCTTTGTGAGCCCATGTGTATGATTTAGCTCAAATGCTAGATTGCCAATTCATTCCTCGAGTCCTTACTGCCACGCGAGCAAAAAGTTTAGTGTCTAGCCCTCCGCCAAGTCAATAGCTTTGGACATTACCAGATCTACTTCTGGCAGCCTTTCTGCTCTTCTGAAACCGCCTTCTTGGGACATAACCCACATGTTTGTCCTGGGAGATGGGCCTGGCAGCCAATGCACCATCTCAAGCGCCATGCTTGAGAAACCGTCCGTTCGAGTCCCTATTGCGAAAGTTTGGTTGTGTGACTGGCTTTACATCCTCGGAAGGGGGCACGATCCAGTACCGAAGACTTGATGATCTTGCCTCTGTCTTCTTAGGCCTCTTCCTCTTTCTCCTTGTCTGCCGACGCTTAGTCTTTAGAGTCTGAAGTATAGCGGGATTAAGCACCGATACGCGAGGCTGCATCGTCGGCACACTTGAGGCTATGGGCGAGCGGCAAGGGTCACTGTTTGCCTTTTCTGTCGACGCATCGCCGGGTTTCTATCCCTGGCGGTTTGGAGTCTTAGGCTTCGACTTCTTCGCCAGTTGATCCTTGAGGGGATCAAATGGTGCTGCAATACCATTGAATTCCTGTTGACGTCCTTCACCATGGAACACATACGTGCCATCGGCGGCAAGTGTTGCTGGAGTGCCCTGAGCCGGCCGTGCCACTTGGTCATTATGAAGTCTGTCCAGCGATTCTCCAACCACGGCGTACTGACTCCAATTGATGGCCGGCATGCGCGCGACGCTTTGCTTATTAGGTAATTGGCTCCACGGCTTTCGTTGCGGCTTTGGCTTTTTCTCGGATCCAGGAGCTTTGGGCTCACTCTTAACAGCATCACTCGCTTGCTCATCCTTTGTCAAGTCCATGGCTACATCCTCGTCATCATCGCCAGAAGAATCCGAATCTGAGTCATCATCGTGTTCCAGTGATGCCGACAGTCCGCTACCGCCCATCTGGATCTTTCCCTCCTGTAAATCTTTCATGAAAGCCTCTGGGTCGGCAAGTGCTGCCTCCTTTGCCTTTTGCAAAGCCACCATGTCACGTTTAGCCTTGGCTGCTTGTATCTGCAGAATGGCCATGGTCGACTTTAGAGCCAGAACGTCTGGATTGCTGTCAAAGTCCAAAGGCGCGGGAGCTGGTGGCTGGATGACAGTTTGTTCGGCTGGATGGTTTAGATAAGTATGACTCTGTCTGGGAGGTGGAAATTGAACGGGGGCAAGAGGAGGAGTCAACGGCTCCACGACGGGAATTTCTGGGGAAGATGGACGAGGTGGGGTAGAGGTGATTGCAGTTGTGTTGGAAGGAGCACTTGATGTAGATAGTGTCACCTTTGACGGTCCTGATGATGGGGATGCAGAAGATGCTGCTTGCACTGCCGGCGTTGTTGTTGCCGGTGTTGCTGCCGATGCCGATGCCAATGCCGGTGCCGGAACCCCTGTAGCTGGCGCCGGAGCCATGAGCGGTGGGACTGGGGCTGGAACCGGAGTCTGCACGGCTGGAACTGACGCAGAACGGGAAATAGGCTGCGGATTCACCTGTGCCTGTCCTGCTAAGTTGGGAGGCTGTGTCATGGATGCAGACTGAGCAGTAGAACCAGCTGCAACATGTCCTTTGTTGTCCACGGCTGTCGAGGCAGGAGCCCCTGCAACAGTTGGAACGGAGGGTGCTGTTGGGTTGGGTTGGTGAATTTGGCTTTGGGCCTGGAGAATCTGAGGCTTTGGAACAGGCACCGGAGTCTCTTGGACGTTGCCTGGGGCCGAGTTGCCTGCCATACCGGCTGCCTTGGGCTCAAGTCTTCTAGCTGGAACCTCCCTCTCTATATTTTTATTTAGACCGTTGGGGCCAACAGCCCGATTCGTCTTCGGTGTGTATACTTTCGGGCACACACACACGCGCCTTGAAATCTGGACACAGCGCTATGATATGCCAAGAGAAGTAAGTATGCTGCTGAAATCTTTATTCAGCGCTGACGAGCGAGTACCTTACAATCAGAATTGTTGTAGTAATCAACAATGTTGACCATGCGCCTACGGGCAGGAACAACGCTGCAACCACGATGGGGAGATTTTGGGCAAACATGCGTCAGATAGTCAGCGGCAGGACCAGAGTGGTGTGATTTCATTGGTCGCAAGGTCAAGAGCTAGAGGTGGCGGGGTTCGACAGCTGCACAACAGTGGACCCCTTAGTGATCTGCACTCTAAATCGGCACCAAGTTGCCAGGGTCTAGAATCTAGCAGAAGGTAAATTACTGGTACGCATCGTAGGGGTTTTATTATCCTGCAAACTCGTCTGCGAATTGTTTTCATGATGTTTTCGAAGCCCTGACTTGTAAACATACTATGTATTTGTTTATCGATCTGAGGAATAGCTCGAAATTGCCATCTATTCTACCACGTACCTGCGCGACGTTACAATCTTCACTCGGCGGTCTAATGCGTCAAAGTAGGTTTCTGTTGAATTTTAGGTAATGTGATAGAAAAGACAATCAATTTTCAATATTTGTCTACAGAAAATATCTATTCATATTTGTTCCCAATAGCCCTTAGAGCACGACATTGGAAGATTCGCTGAACCATCGTTTGTAGCGGTCGGCGCCACATCAAAGTCAGCCAACACCCGAAAGTAAATTCTCAAAAGGAATTACCACTCTCTCAGACCAATCACAATATGCAAACCATTTGTTTGTGAAAAATCAAAGGAATCGCCCTCCTTTTTTGTTTTTCTCCCTCGGCCGAACGACGAGGCGTAAATGACAGGAACAGCCTCGGGCCTTGGCAATGACACCTCAGCACCACAAGCGACCGAAAGGCAATGGTTGCAGCACTTAGCTAATCAGGTAGACAGGTATTCGTATGATGGTACCGGGAATAATATCACTCCAGGTCTCAAGGTAGCTTTGACCGTTTGCATATGTACAGACCTACGTGAATGTAACCAAACTGTCACAGTACAGGCGGAGGTCCGCCCCCGAGCAGTCGCCTCGGCCATGACCTATGGACCCACCCGTCTCCGGCCGTATACATAATGTAGGTAATTATACCAACCAATATCGAACGCAGCAAACTATTCACAAGCCAGCTCACTGCCACAGGAACTCTTATGAGATTCTAATACCATTGAATAATGACGTAGTTTGATCATCATTACATTTCCATTGATTAGATGCAGCCCAGAGCTCGCTGCTGATGTCCTAGCTCTTGATCCTGTTTCGTCGCGACTTGCCGCCTCGGTGTACTACTCACCTTCCTGTTGTAGTAACAAAGCCCTATCGCATGATTTTCATCCCAACCCAATGGAAGCATCGGATCATGAATCGGGATCTCGGCTGAATGGTTCTTCAACTCCAGTATTTCAATACCACCGCAATGTATCTTGATGTTTCTAGACAAATCATATTTTGAACAAGAATTGCAATCCAATAACGCCATTCTAGGCAATACGTATTTTCCTCTGTCCAACACACGCACGTCTATAGCATATCAAGCTCATCGTTGTAATCTCTTGGATATCACCTCGGTATCATTACACCTATAAGCCATATAGTATAAGCGGCCTATCGTATTGTGGCAGTACATATCTTTGAAGGTTCATTTGTACATCCCTGTTCCAGCGTCTCGCGCAGGGCGATCCAACCCAATGTAACCCCCAAATGTTTCTTTTCCAGCGCAACTCGTCCAATCGCTCGGTCCTCCCACAGCTTGCATGTGAGATGGGGGCGGGTTAATATCAATCTCTCTGCTCCTGAAACCCGCACACAACTGGGCGCGAGGCCTCACCGATGCCTTATAAGTGCCCTAGTGGCTGTCGGTACTTTACCCGACCAGACTGGCTATTTTCGTCTGTTCTTTACAAGTCATATGTTCTGTTTCGCCCTCTGCCAAGAATATCACGCAATCCCATGCTCTCTTTGCGAAACAGTATAGTGAGCTCTCTAGTACGGTAGAGAAGTAACTCTATATACCACTAACCTTTCCATATCCAAGTACCACCACTTTGGATACCTAGGATGGTTTCCTACACTACATTTCTTATCCAATGTCTACATATAATAGTCTTCATCAGAATCACCGATGCAGCCGTGACGGACTGGAGGGTTGGCCAGATTGTCCAAACCTCGAGCGGATCAATCAAGGGCCATGCTGCAGCAGATGCCGACGAGGTCTCGGAGTATCTGGGAATTCCTTACGCGCAACCGCCTATAGATGACCTGCGATTCCAGCCGAGCGTTAGATTCAATGGCACCGGCCTTATTGCTGCTACCGACTTTGGTCACGCTTGTATGCAACCTTTCCTGTCACTGTCGGGTACGGGAAAGCGTCAGGGTGCCTTGTCTGGTCTTGGCCTTACCGATGCAGGTATTGCCTTGCTCATGGACTATGGATCTACCATACCTAGCCAAGACGAGGATTGCTTGACGTTGAATATCTGGACCAAGCCGCAGACTGGAGATGACAAGAAGGCCGTGCTGGCAAGTCAATTACTTGAATCAAAGAAGAGAACAACTTTGCTTATGCTCAGCAGGTATGGATACATGGCGGTGGTTACAAGACTGGCGCATCGGGCATATCATGGTATAATGGACAGTACTTTGCCGACGAGCAAGATATCGTACTCGTGAGCTTCAAGTATGCATCACTGTGAGCGACCAGAGCTGTAACCAATGACTGACGATGTTCAAGCTACCGTATGAATATCTTCGGCTTTCCGGGTAACCCGGACATAACAGGGAACCTTGGTCTATTAGATCAAAGACTGGCGATAGAGTGGATAAGAGACAACATTGAAGGGTTTGGGGGCGACCCGGATAGGATCACGATTTTCGGCCAGAGTGCAGGCGGCTCTTCAGTCGACATTTACTCGTATGCCTGGACCGACGATCCCATTGTCACAGGCTTCATCAGCCAGAGTGGTGTGACCACGTCGAATAGCTTCATGGACCAAGATACGGCAACAGATCAGTGGCAAAGCGCGTCTTCGAACGCCGGCTGCGGTAGCTCATCCGATGTCCTAAGTTGTATGCAGGAACTGCCAGCCACCAAGGTCTTGTCAGCGATTGCAACCGAGCCCACCTGGGGACCAGTTGTGGACGACAAGCTAGTCTTGTCGGACTACTCGACCGCGACGCCCGCAAATCTGCCAATGCTTGTTGGGCACACCGACTTTGAGCCCGGCCTGACCCGGGCGCTGACACAATTCAAGGCGACCGAGGACGTGTACGACGCTCAAGAGCAGGACATATTTGTATGTCCCGTGGCGGCGCGAGCTCAAGCGTCTGTACAGCTTGGAGCTCCCGTATGGAGGTATAGGTACTTTGGGGCCTTTCCCAACACGATACTGACTGATGATCCGCCGAGCGGTGCTTATCATACCTGTGAGGTGAGTGTACTTTTCGCTCCCTTTACTTCTCCCCTAATCATACATACTTCGGCCCACTACTGAATTGAAACTTGGCACAGCTACCGATCCTCTTCGGAACCGTACCTCAGTCCGTCGTTACCAACACGGACGCTGAAAACGATATATCGTCGTACATGCGCGGCGCGTGGGCAGCATTCGCCAAGGATCCGCAAAAGGGTCTCCTATCATACGGCGGCGGCTGGCCTCAATACAACGCCAACGACAATACACTAATCAGGCTGGCGTACAATAACCAGAGCGGGACGAACCTGGATACTGGAAACGCGTATGACGATGGCTGCGACGCCGACAGTAGCACAGGTACGCCCTCCTCCCCGACCACAACTAGCAGCCCGTCGCCAACACCGAGTAATCAAGCAGGGAGGGCAACAAGCTATAGCATGCTGTATGTCGCGACGGGTCTGGTGGTTTCTGCCTTCATGTGTATGTGAATGTAAGAGGAAAGCCACTGTCTCTCTCTTGATTTGTGAGCAACTATATCGGCACGCAGGTGGGATCTTGTGTATTACATTGGCGTAGGACTGGAAAGATTTAGCGAGCTTGGGTATTTGTTAAAGATTACAGACTTTACGAGGAACGATATACGGACTAGGAAAGACTTGGGAAAATTAGATTTCTCCATCAATTGTGATGTGATCAATGCGATTAGTCATGCACCATTCATGCCATTCATGAGGGTATTTCAACATGAATCCTGGATCTCAGGCCAGGCGTGACTCGTCTGTGCCGTATCCAAGACTGGCATTTTCAGAAATACTCGATACTTGCAATAGCTTTGCTGAACCTGTTTGATTAAACTGAGTCCTGAATTGCGAGCCGTGTAGGATAGGCGATGGCTGGAGTGAGGTATGCCCAATATCTGCATTCCTGATTACTCACCTGCTGCAAGCTTCGAGAAAAGACATGGAAGAGGGAGTTCCAGTCCAAACTACAAGACTGAGAAGAGACTTGGACTTGGGTTACCTCTCGCCAATGTCTCGGGACACTTGTTGCCAAATATCCCGACATTAACTATCCCAGATACAGAACCAAACTCTGCCTGTCAATATCAGCCTCAGCCCAATGGAGATTGCACCAGAGATGGGACAACTCATTTGAGCCATTGTCACCTGGACGAGAACGCACAAGTCGGCCGGTGTTACCTTTTAGCTCTGAACCCGCAATGCAACTTGCTTTTCGCTCCACGCCAGCTAGAAGGACGCTATTTGGAAGACTATTAGCTGAAAAGCCAGCTCGGTCAGCCCACTAACACGCTAGGTAGGGCAGCTGGAGCAGTTGAGAGATGTTAGTACCAAGATTCGTTCATCTAGGCTCTCTATCCTTAGCGGGCTCGAGGAAATGTGTTACTCTTAGTAGACCAGCCGCCCGGAATTGCACATTTTTTGCTCTACAGGGAACCCTTGGTTGTACAGGAATACAGAGGTCTAAGAATATCGACATGATCTGAGCTAAGTATCCAGGCAAGCCAGATAATGGCTAGATCTGGGGTTTCTTGGATGTCGGCACATGTGACTAGTCAAGACTTCCATTGATTCTCAATCCTGCTTTAGTCTACCATGTACATTAAATAATACAAGGTGCCGGTGAGGGAGGTAATTCCAATGGCCCGGTCGGATATCTAGCATCTTACCATGAAATAGTGCGTCAATCACAGAAGGATGATTTGGATGGAAAGGAAAGTGGGACCTGGCAATCGAAAAGAAGAAGAAGAAGAAGAAGAAGAAGAACATTGAGATGTGGCGCCTTTGCATCGCGCCTTCTTTTCTTTATTGCGCTTGCACTACGTGACGTCTACCCTTTCCACTGGAGGCGTTTCGGGTTGCTCTGCATGTAGATAGTCGCATTTTTTCCGCTCTCTCCAGTCAGTCTCCTTCCACATGGTTTCTGCATGTGTGTCTCGTGTGTGCCACCGCGCCATAGCCAAGAATCAACCAGTAACTCAATTGTGCATGCCACCAATCAAGTCGCCAAAGGCATTATCAACGCCAGAGCATTTTGTCGGAGCTGGAGAAATGGTCTTGTAAGTAATCAAGTGGTTCGCAGCACTACTGAGCCTGTACAACAAACAGCTTAGGTCTGTTTCGTCGACGATTAAATTCCTAGGCAGTCAGGTATTCACTCTATACCAACCACGTGAAAGATGTCTCACGCTCATGACAACGCTGATCATTCTTTATAGCCAGCCGTATTCTGCATTCCATGCCTGGCCACAAAGTCTAGAACAAATCCGAAAGTCCCATCTTGACAGCGGCGGTTCTCCCGAGATTTAATTACCAGGCTTGTCGATCCCTTACCGTCCGCCCATTCACACCGTTTGACCGGGACGAGCGGGACTCTTTTAGCAGACACTACTTTCATAAACTTTGCTCGCTAGATCTCGCGCCACTGGAGGGTCTTTCGTGAAGTGCGAACACCGCCCAAGCCCACTTCGACTATACGCTATATCCCCACTCTCTAGCAAGCTCAGCTCAAGCTTGAACCCAGCTGGCTGGATTCCCAGCACACACTTCGGCACGACGAAGCACTTGCGGACTAGGGCAAAGTCGTCGTAGTTTTCTAATCTGTCATCGCGTTTTGATCGTCTCCCGCACCGAGCCAGTCGGAGCTTTCTGTCAAACTATGCGTGGCTTCGCCCGACCCACGAAGCTAGAGGCTTCTACTTCAGATATCCTGGAGATCTCCGCAGAGAACCTACCCTTACCTTCACAAACACCAACTTCCCCCCAGACACCCGCAAATCCAGTCTTGAGGAATTTTTCATATCCTACGAGTATCACATTAGATACTAGACCTGCGTCAAAACCTACGTCCTGTCTCGTTGGTCCGACCACCTGGAATCAGCGTGGTGTTATTTGCAGCTTTTCTCCAGATAACATTTTGAGAGCCGGTACTGTCGAACTAGAGCACAAAAACTCCTACTTACCATCTACAAATACAACTACTCAGAAAGTTGGTGTTGAACGCTCTCACCCCATTCCATCCGTCTCTCAGCAGGATCGCCGCCCTATCGATTTGCGGCCATCGAACAGTTTTACAAAAAGCACCACCTTGAGAGAAAATATCGAAGTTGGAAACAAGAAGCATACGTCTCAGGGAAACGTGAGGGCGCAGAACCAGTCGCTCCAATCTCATACGTTGAAGACTACTCAAAGCGAGCGAACCAAACTTGTCGATAATACATCAGGCGAGGAGCGAACTCATAGCCACTCGTCCAACATTGCAATTCGTTGTCGAAGTGGCCTGCTGGGTCATCAAAGAGCTGCCAGGTCGCTCGAGCTTTCTCAATTGTTTGACTTCGATGACGAGAGGTCTAGGAGGCCTGTCTCAAGTTCAGGAGCACCTGTTGTGAAAGCCCACAGGAAGGATTCTCGTCTTGAAGATAACCAGCTTGGGTTAAAGGACCACACCGTTGTGGTCATCTCACCGATTAAAGCCCTTCGACAAGGCAGCCGAGGTCTTGTCATGGAGCAAATACGGCGCCGCTCCATCACTTCGAGCGAAGAGTTGCGAGTTGGTAGGCAAGATGGAGCGAAAGCCCGCAAGGGTAAGGAAAGCAGGGGAGGGTGGATGTCGCATATCAGAGAATGGCTATCAACTTCTGAGCCATCTACACAGGCTCTGAAGAACTACAAGAAAGAGGCATTCAAACGTGCTGGTACTAGCCCCGACGATCCGAGAGCTACCGCAAAACTCCACATTCCTACAGCGACTTTGCCTCCAGAGGCAATCAAACCATCCGGCCGTGGCCTTGACCCTGAAGACGTCCTAAGAAAGGAGACAGAACGCAAGAAGAGACTTAGACAGTCTTTCCAAACGATAGCGAGCTCGTCTGGCGGTTCCCGATCAAGCGCTAGCCGGCATTCATCACTCAGCAGCCTACCATTCAAAGAGCCTAGGGAAGAATCTTAATTTGGCAATCCACTTCAGTTTTACGGAATCCAGCGCGTTACGGAGGTTTGAAATTACTTGCGAGGGCTCATGTCTTTTTCTGGTAGCTGCTGTCTGAGCATCTGGGAGCGTTCACTTATTGTCTCATTGTTTTCACGCGTGTATGAGGGTTGCAGGAGTCCTGGTATCATCCATGGTCCCGACTGGGTTAAGCTGAATGTATGATGGAAGTACGGTCTGTCGTGTTTTTGAGGGTGATATACCAGGCGTCCGAGTAGGGTTGATCATGGAATTGTTGTGAGAGGCACTTCTTCATTTTGTGTCCACATGCAGAACAGCCCGTCGTTGGTGTTCTGTGATGAAAGAGGTAGAATATAACATATTAAGCCTCATTACATTTAAGCATCATGACCATCAATTCCAAATTGAAGTAAAAATAAGGGGTATTATATTCAATCTGAGTACGCTTACAAGACGATATTATGCCACCTAACCACAACACCCGTTATCCAATTCGTGAACAATCTATAGATAACCAATCCGAGTGTATGCTCGATAGGAAAAAAGGTAAAGTAATGGGAAAAAAAAACAGAAAAGGAGGATAAAGGGAAAGAGAGGGGTTCTGCGTTGTAACCCAAGATTATCATGTACTATTCGTAACTCGTCGTCATGGTAATTAAGCGTAAACCATTTGCTTCATCCTTTTTTCGACAGTCTCGCGACCCTCGAATGTCTGCCAGACCTCATGCGGCGCCTTATTCACAATGTCCCAGTGGCGCAGTTTGCCAGTCAGGCGCGTGAGGTCCCGCTGCTTCTTCTCCCATTCGTCGTCTTCACGGACCTGCTGCCCGGAACTAATGACAGTCAGGGGCGTGTCACGATACTGGATGGCACGGCTGCTGGCAACGTCGCGCTTGGTCAGCGATTCCGCCACCAGATTCTCCTGTAGCTTGGCAAATATGTATTTGCCGGTCTGGTAGGCCGACTGGCCCCAAACGCGGTCTTCCTTGTTGCGGCCCTTGAACAGAGCGCCAGGGACCCGGTCGAGGCCCAGCGGCGACAAGATGCCGCGGAGCCAAAGGAGGAATCCTCGATCCGGTGCACCAATCAACCCAAGCAGGTCCTCGTGCAAAGGGTCGAGCAAGACCAGACCCTTGACGGTGTCGCCGTGGCGCGCAGAAAAGATGCGCGAATAGATGGAGCCAGCGCCAGAACCAACGAGGACCCAGGGACCGTCCTCGCCCGCACGAGCCAGAGCCTCACTGACAGCCTCGACGACCATGCCGGCGGAGGAAGGGGAGGGCGCCGTGTCGCTCCAGGCAAAGCCCGGACGGTCAACGAAACAGTATCGACTAATGGAGCCATTGTTGATAGCGGCATCGGCGAATTGCCAGAGACCGTGCTCGACCGGTCCATCGGCCTCGAAGAGGACTGTCGGCAGCTTTGTGCCCTTGGCGTCGGTGCTGTTTCCTTTGCAGAACACATGCAAATGGTACTTGTCGTCATCGACGGCATACAACTTGCCTGGAGGAGCCAAGCCGGCGTCGAGTGCGCGCAGGATGAGTGTACAAGTCATGAGGAAGAGGACAACATTGAAAATGGCCATGGCAATGGTCGAGATGAGGACCGCGGTCCATTCGCCCAGGCTCCGTCGGGTTTCAGCCCGTCCAGTAAGCCGTTCCTCCTCTTCATTCTTTCCCCAGAGAACAAGGCGGTCCGTAGCGAGGACCCATATGGCAATGACAAATGCCCCTGCAGAAAAGGTCAGACACTGAGAAGCCAAATTGTCTCTACTAGGAATCTGAAATACTCACATAGTATACTGACCATTCCCACCCAACCTTCCTCATGTCTTGTCTTGTCAACTGCCGTGACCAAAATGACGTCGATAAGCAAAAACGCGCCCATGAGAATACTCATGATGCGCACCGCCTTTGCCGGGATGGCAAAGAAAATCAGGGTGAACAGCAGATTGGCCAAAGTGATGCTGGCATAGCTGAAGGAGAAGAAGCCGGAGCCCCTCGTGTGGAAGCCAGGCAGCGTGACAAACTGCGAGACGAGCTGGATAACCCACCAGACAAAGGTGGCCAAGGTCAGGAAAATGGTCAGATACCGCAAGAAGCGGACAGACCACAAATTGTACGGCGAGACAGCCGGGTCGTCGGGGCTGAGATAATGCGTCGATTCGAGGCGGTTCGGCAGCAGGCGAGTGTGTTCATCTGGGGCCCTGTCCATGTCCTCAGAGTCTCGAGCTGCTCCTCCGGCGCCGTTGCGGTGGTCCTCGTCATCTTGATCCTTCTTGGTTCCCCATAGATTGGAGGACATTGTGATTTAGTGGCGCACAAAGGTGCTTGCTACCTTTAATGTGTATATATGCGAATAATATAAATATGATTGAAGCCTCAGCAGTAGAGCACTCCACGGTACAAGGTTTCCAGCACCTTGAATTGGCTTACAAGTGATAGAGGTTGGCGATAGCTACCATACTATTAGGATGAGAATATTTGGGTTGAGAAGTGGGAAGGAAGAGAAACGGTTGTAAGAAAGCACCCAGCCACAAAACATAGACACCGAATCCTAGCTAGGCTTTCTCGGGGACCTTTCAACAGGCAAGAACTAATCCGCAATCACGCGCATCTCCCACGACAGCATCATCATCGCTTTTGGGGGTTAGCGAATTCCATGGTGCACCGGTCGGAGAGGTGGTGTCATATACGTCATCTATACATATATCTTAGCTTGTGCCCCGCTACGCTTTGCCGCACCAAAACTAGCATTTCAAGCATTGACGGAGCCAAGTCTTGCAGCTGAAAGACAATAACAAAGACACAAAAGACAGGACAAATTCAGTTTTAGCGCCTTGGAGGGGGGAATGAGCTAGGGTGCAAGGAGAGTTTGCTCCTTCTGGGTCATCTGCAAGAGACATTCACAAGGATGGGCAAAAGGGAAAAAAATAAGTTTCAATGTTTGACTGAAAAAAAAAAAAAAACCTGGCTGATGGGAAACTACTCAGTAGAGCATCGGGCATTGTCCAACCAGCAGTTGCGGAATGGACCCCCAGATCGTCGATCTCTGGTGGTAGCGCAATGCGGGAAGATACTCTTCGCTTAAGATGTCATGTTTGACAAGTACAGTGTTGTTACAATGGTCGTAGTTGGCCACTCGTCACAATAAACATTCAAGAAGTGGTTCATGCGTAACGTCTTTGATCTGTCTTGAGCTCTCATCGTGGGAAGCGGGCGGAAGTGATACAGTCAATCAGTGATGCAGTCATGTTGCTTTTCGGCCGAAGCTTGCCGCGTCTAGATGATACAGGTAGCCTAGAATCAGTGCAGTGCACAAAAGTGCCCAGCGAACGGATCAATCAAAGGCAATGAGGGTCTTTCCAACACTCGATTGGTAGGGGCAATCTTACAGCAGTCAGTCGAATGAGAGAACGTCTGGGCTTTGTTCAGAGGCTTTGCACGGCCTCAATAGGTCCTCAAGCTTCACTGCAATTTTCACCAACATAAAGAAGGCATCAGGACAGGATCTGGTGGTAGACTCGGAGCTTGGAGCTGAAGCCTGGAGCGAGAGCTTGGAGCTGCGGGTTAGGTAGCAGGGGTAAGGTAAGCAGCTAGGTTAGAGCAGATAGAAGGACCCCACTCTTTAATTGAGTCGCGTCTCTCCAATGCCAAACGCGTTTGGTCAAAGATTCTCACGGTGTACCGTATTCACAGACTTGCCTAGCACCAAAGTAACACCCGCCAACATTGCAACTCTTGTTGGCGAATACAAATGCGATAGAAGGGTAATTGGAGTCTTGTGTGATTAATTACTTCAAATTCTTCTCGCCATGGCGAGCTTTTTCGACCTCAAAGCCCGCAAGGCCGCTGCCGCTGCCAATGGCGGCTCCGTGCCCAAACCCGAAGACAACAAGAAAACCGCACGCAAGCAACCTTGGGTAGAAAAGTACAGACCAAAGACCCTGTCCGATGTTACTGCCCAGGATCACACCGTAAACGTACTACAACGCACCCTTCAAGCCTCCAACCTGCCGCACATGCTCTTCTACGGACCTCCCGGTACGGGCAAGACCTCGACGATTCTGGCATTGGCCAAGGAGCTCTACGGGCCTGAAATGATGAAGTCTCGTGTCCTAGAACTCAATGCCTCCGACGAGCGTGGTATCTCCATTGTCCGCGAAAAGGTCAAGGACTTTGCCCGTATGCAGCTCGTTAACCCCCCGCCTGGCTACAAGGACCGGTACCCTGTGCCGCCCTTCAAGATCATCATTCTCGACGAGGCCGACAGTATGACACAGGACGCCCAATCGGCACTCAGACGGACAATGGAGACATACAGCAAAATTACGCGATTCTGCCTCATTTGTAATTACGTCACGAGGATCATTGATCCTCTGGCTAGCAGATGCAGCAAGTTTCGCTTCAAGAGCTTGGATCAGGGAAACGCCAAGAAGAGGCTGGAAGAGATTGCAGAAAAGGAAGGCGTCGCACTAGAAGACGGTGCCGTGGACGCGCTGATCAAGTGCTCCGAGGGCGATCTGCGCAAGGCCATCACATTCTTGCAGAGTGCGGCAAGGTTAGTGGGTGCCATTGAGAAGGACGACGAGGGAGACCGCGGAGACAAGATGGATGTGGACGAGGAAAAGAAGCCCGTGTCAGTCCGGGTGATTGAAGAGATTGCCGGCGTCATTCCTGCAAATACGATTGAAAAGCTGCAAAAAGCAATGCAACCTCGCGCAGCGTCCGCTACCTACCCGGCTGTCGCAAAAGAAGTCGAGGAGATGGTTGCTGATGGATGGAGCGCAAGTCAGGTCGTTTCTCAGGTAAGTTCTCGAGCTTTTTGTTCTTCAGAGAGTAAACTGCTAATTATATATCCAGCTATATCAAGCTGTTATTCAAGATGAAACAATCCCTGACATTCAGAAAAACAAGATCACCTTGATATTCTCAGAGATTGACAAGAGGTTGGTGGATGGTGCTGATGAGCATCTAACAATGTTGGACCTGTCGCTCAGGATATCGAACATCTTGGCAGGCAAAGGCTAGAAACGACGAAATCATGTCGGGGTCAAAGAGCAGATACACATGACAGCGGACATGTCAGGCGTTCAAAACGGGCTGGTAGCGGCATATACCCAGCATTGTGGAGTTGTAATATCCAAGACGACATGGTAGTAAGCCGAGTCTGCCATGTGGATGTCAGACTTTTGAAATAAAAGCCACAGAATCTACAGAATCTACAGAGTCTATTGCATTGCCCGCTGCGACTAATGATTACTCATTAATGGATCCCAAGTTACCATCTAGCATATCCCATATCGTCTTGACGGGGGCTTTTTCTCCCTTGGTTGGTGCCTTGACAGGATTCTTGGAAGTCGCTTCGGCGTCTGCATTGCCTGGCAGCGCTGTTTCTTGTCCTTGTCCTGGAATCGCAATATCCAGTAGCTTGCAGATGTGCGCCATATAACCTCTTGCCTCGTTCACTGACTCCATGCCCACCTCGACATTTTCGGCCACTTCAACTAGAGTCGCGAGTTTGGCTTCATCCGCGGCATAGAGCCAGGGTTGAACTTGCTCGGTGATTTTCATTTTACCAATCAAACTTGTGGCGTCCTCAAAGTTGGGCTGAGCCTCGTTTGGCTCTTTGGGTATCGGGTATCGGGGTAGAAGCCGGCTTTTTCCAGCCAGATGTTCCAGTGCTTGGATGGTGTCTTCTTTTTGCTTGGCCAAGGTCGTATTGACATGCGACTTTTGCTGCATCATTGCCTTTTGCTGGCGAGCTAGAGTTTGGAACTGCTCAATGTAGGGCGTGAAGAGATATGCATCGGGTGTATGAGCTGACTGGCTAGGTTCTTTCGATACCACTGGCTTCTGTTGAGCATGGTGCGAGTTGGCATCGGTAGCAGTGGTTTTGAGCTGCTCTTTGATGTGGTCCATCTGAGCCAGCTGATCGAGGATATTCTGTCTGAGCTCAATGTGCCGTTGATATTTCTGCTGTAAGCCTGCCATGACGGCCTCGTGATCGTATTCCGTCTTGGTGGTGACGGGCTCTTGATCAAGGTCCGAGTCCGCTCCATCGTCGCCCGCTTTCGCCAGCTGCGTCTCAATCCACTGTATCAAGGCGTTCTTCACGGCGTTGAGCGCATACAACTTGGCTTCGGGTGACAAGCCCTTGACGTTGAACGGCTTCCGCGCCTCACTTTGCTCATCAAGAAGCTGTTCTCGTTGCGCCACAAGTTTGCTCCGCAAAACGTGCTTCTTGAGGTCCTGTAAAAGTTCTTCAGCCCTGGATTCCGTGGCGGAGTGATCGATGGCGAAACCGTCAATCATCTGCTTTGGCATTTCGGGAAGTGGGCGACAATCCCGGTACATGATCTCGGGATTGAGGAAATCAGGCTGGCCGGCAGGCATGGTTTCGAGCTCTCCAAGGGATCGCATGACAGTCTCACGACGATTTTGTTCCTTTTCCAGTCGTGTCACCTCCAGATGCATCTCTAGGATCTCCTTGTCCAAGGCCATTTCTTCTTCTTCTTCGGCTTCTCTGCGTTCCGAAATGCTTCCTGCAAGCTCCTTTTGCTGCTCCAAGGTATTGAAGAAGACCATATTGTGAGATGCGTACCGTTCAACACTGGCAACATAGTCCCGCTGAATGGCTGTAAGCTCTTTTTGATCCGAGATTGACAGATCAGGGTCGACTAGAGATAGGGGGCGACGGATTTCCCGACCTCCAAAGCTTTGCGCAAGGTTGGCAGAAATCATCCTTTGAATCAAATTGTGCTCTTCTGGAGAACAATGTCCGCCAGATTTGATGATCTCATCCCATCGTGCCAATATCTCATCTCGAGATAAGCCCTCCATGGTATAAACGGACCAAATTCATGAGCCTTGAATGCTACTTGGAGCCCGGAGACTGTCTGCGGCTTGACGTAGGAATTGTCTCGCTTATTGTAAAAATATAGACACAGTATGCGTATGACCCAGGGCTTTTTATGAATTTGCAATAATCATCGGAAAGAGGGCAATGATTTTGTATATTGTGAAAGGTAAACTGTACAAACGCGTCCAGCGAGTGCCTTCATCTCCTGGGATAATGGTAAATCAAGCTACGACCAATCGGGCAATTTTTAGACACTCAAGCGCGATCTTGGCTGTGGCGCACCTAGTTTGGGGAGAGCTTTCTGCGCCACACTGGTACCTAGTTTGATGCTTGCTGCTACCAAAATTTCTATCTACCTAAACTACAGCTTTCAAGTCAAGGCAACAACCAGCTCAAGATTCGGCGGATAGCATATAAGGCTAGTATTATCCGACTTGCGGCGCCATATTTATTTCCTATCGAATCTCTCGTACATAGGGCGTTCCAATAACCGTCACAGCCCTCAGATGCGTTTGACTTAATTCCCAAAACGAAGAGGGCGCTTCGCCATCTGGAACAACACGGTCGGCACCTCTGTACCTTGAACAAGCCCCACCAAGGGCCACAGCGACGCGCCGCTACATCACGACAGAAACCACCGCCAAGATGGGTGACAACCACGCGCGCGATGTCTCCCAGTACAAGTACTCGGCGATGTCCAACCTGGTTCTCCAGGCGGACCGTCGTTTCATTACTAGGAGAACCGACGAGGCCACGGGCGACCCCGAGTCGCTCGCAGGTCGCCTCAGTATCCAGGACATGGGCGGTCGTGTTGCGCGCGACACGGCGCCCAAACCAAAGAAAGCTACGGGCCCGTCGATAGAGAGAGGAAATGTGCAGGAAGGAGCAGACATCCTGGCGCGAGAGCAGCGGAGGAAAGCTGGTCCGGCGCAAACCAGAGGTACCGGCATTCTGGGTGCAGCTGACCTACTCGTCGAGGACCTTAGATACCGACCACGGACGCCTGCGACCAGGCAGACGTATGAATTCATATTGACCATTGCCGCGCGGCATTTGGGCGACGTCCCGAACGAGGTCGTCGTAAGTGCTGCCGACGTCGTCCTGGAGTATTTAAAGGACGATGATGTCAAGGATATCGACAAGAAGAAGGAAATTGATGATATTCTGGGAACGTCTCTGAACCCCAAGGACTTCAACGAGCTAGTCAACCTGGGCAAGAAGATCACCGACTACGATGCGCAGGACGACGAGGAGATGGAAGATGCCGGCGGTCTTGGCGATGACGACGCAGAACTCGACGACCGTCAAGGTGTCGCTGTTGTTTTCGACGACGAGGATGAAGAGGATCAAATGGTCAATGAAGTCCGTGAAGACTCGTCCGATGACGACGAAAACGACCAAGAGGAAATGCCAGGGGTCGAGGGAGCTGACGGCGAAGCTGGCCCGGATCGCGACGAGAACGCAGCAGGCCTCGCAGACGAAAATGAGATGGTGATCGATGGGGGTAATGGCGCACAGGAGACCGGGCAAACCAAGGAACGGAACTGGATACCGGCACGCGACATCGATAGATATTGGCTGCAACGAGAGATCGGCAAAGTCTACCCGGATGAACACATACAACACGACAAGACTAGATTGGCACTTCACATTCTCTCGGGCGAGCCAGATGAGGAAGGCGGCGAGGAGAGACAACTTCGCGAAATTGAGAACGACCTGATGGAGCTTTTTGATTACGAACACCACGAGGTTGTGCAAAAGCTGATTCAGAACCAAGAAAAGATCGTTTGGCTTACGCGACTAGCCCAAGCTGAGAATGACGAAGATCGCGGTGTTATTGAGCGCGAAATGGCCTCTGAAGGCGTACGGTGGATACTGGATGAGCTGCGAGGCAAAAAGTCGAATGCAGGCCAAAAGAAGATGGAAATCAAGATGGACATTGATGTTCCTGCATCATTCACAAACGAGGCGGCGCCCAAAGTTGAGCGTGGTGATGGTCAGCTTGTGGGAGGTTTACAGCCTCGGAAGCTCATTAACCTGGAGAATTTGATCTTTGATCAAGGTAACCATCTCATGACCAATCCGAAAGTTAGACTTCCCGAGGGTTCGACGAAACGTACCTTCAAAGGCTACGAAGAGATCCACGTACCAGCTCCGAAGAAGCGTAATGACCCTTCAGATCTGAACATTCCGATCACAGACATGCCAGAGTGGGCAAGGCTGCCGTTCAGCTCGTCGGGCGCAAAGTCTCTGAACAAGATTCAGTCAAAGTGTTATCCATCTGCCTTCCAGGATGATGGCAACATGCTTATTTGCGCTCCAACTGGTTCTGGAAAGACAAACGTTGCCATGTTGACCATTTTGCGAGAGATTGGCAAGCACCGAGACCCCAACACTGGCGAGATCGACCTGGATTCTTTCAAGATTGTGTACATTGCCCCACTCAAAGCCCTTGTATCCGAGCAGGTTGGCAATTTCGGCAAACGTCTGGCTGATTATGGCATTACCGTGTCTGAGCTGACGGGTGATCGCCAGCTCACCAAGCAACAAATCTCGGAAACGCAAATCATCGTTACTACGCCCGAGAAATGGGATGTCATTACAAGAAAGGCCACTGATCTCACGTACACGAACCTGGTGCGTTTGATTGTTATTGACGAAATTCACTTGCTGCACGATGATCGTGGTCCCGTGCTTGAGAGCATCGTTGGCAGGACGATCAGGAAGACTGAGCAAACCGGAGATCCCGTTCGGATAGTCGGTTTGTCAGCCACACTACCAAACTACCGAGACGTGGCGAGCTTCCTCCGTGTGGATGTCAATAAGGATCTATTCCATTTTGATGGTTCTTATCGTCCTTGCCCACTGAAGCAGGAGTTCATTGGTGTTACAGACAGGAAGGCGATCAAGCAACTCAAGACCATGAATGACATTACTTACAACAAGGTCATTGAGCATGTTGGACAACACAATAACCAAATGTTGATCTTCGTGCACTCCCGAAAAGAGACGGCGAAAACTGCCAAGTACGTTCGGGACAAGGCTCTAGAGATGGAAACAATCAATCAGATTATCAGGCACGACTCTGGTTCTACGGAAGTCTTGAAAGAGGCCGCAGAGACTGCCACTGATCAGGACCTAAAGGACCTCATCCCTTATGGCTTTGGTATCCATCATGCTGGAATGAGCCGCCTCGACCGACAAGATGTTGAAGATCTGTTTGAGAAGGGTTTGATCCAGGTACTGGTTTGTACTGCCACTCTAGCTTGGGGTGTCAACTTGCCTGCCCACACTGTGATTATCAAGGGTACTTCGGTTTACTCCCCCGAAAAGGGCAGCTGGGTAGAATTGAGCCCCCAAGATGTGTTGCAGATGCTTGGACGTGCCGGTAGACCTCAGTACGACACGTATGGTGAGGGTATCATCATCACGGCACAAAGTGAGATGCAGTATTATCTGTCTCTTCTCAATCAGCAACTACCCATCGAGAGTCAATTTGCAAGCAAGCTCATAGACAACCTGAATGCCGAAATCGTTCTGGGCAACGTGCGGACACGAGACGAGGGTGTGGAGTGGCTTGGATATACTTACCTGTTTGTCCGAATGCTTCGGTCTCCCGGTCTATACAGCGTTGGCACCGACTATGAAGACGACGAAGCTCTGGAGCAGAAGCGAGTGGATCTCATCCACTCAGCTGCCGCAGTCTTGAAAAAGACTAACTTGATCACTTATGATGAGAAGACGGGCAAGATGAAGGCCACAGAACTCGGACGCATCGCATCCCACTACTACATCAGCCACGGGTCCATGGATACCTACAACAAGCTCATTCAGCCATCCATTACGACAATTGAGCTGTTTAGAGTGTTCTCTCAGAGTGCAGAGTTCAAGTACATTCCGGTCAGAAACGACGAGAAAGTCGAGCTTGCGAAACTGCTTCAAAGGGTGCCAATTCCTGTCAAGGAAAGCATCGAGGAACCCATGGCCAAGATCAATGTACTCCTTCAGGCATATATTTCCCGCCTCAAACTCGAGGGCCTGGCGCTTATGGCCGATATGGTCTATGTTACGCAATCTGCTGGTCGTATTCTGCGCGCCATCTTTGAGATCACCATGCAGAAGGGCTGGGCAAGTGTATGCAAGACTGCTCTCGACTTGTGTAAAATGGCGGAGAAGCGCATGTGGCCTACAATGACTCCTTTGCGCCAATTTCCTCTGAAGCCCAACGAGCGACACATTGTCGCAAAGGCCGAGAGAATTGATGTGCCATGGAGCAGTTTCTTTGACCTCGACCCGCCTCGAATGGGTCAGTTACTTGGATTGCCGCGTGATGGCAAAAAGGTGTGTGAACTTGTTTCCAAGTTCCCGCGTGTCGAGATCCAAGCACAAGCACAGCCAATGACCAGGTCTTTGCTGAGAGTCGAGCTGAGCATTACTCCCAACTTTGAATGGGACGATGCGCTGCACGGCACTGCAGAAAGTTTCTGGATCATGGTTGAAGATTGCGATGGCGAGGAAGTCTTGTTTTATGATACATTCCTACTGCGCAAGGACTATGCGCTCTCCGAGTCCAACGAGCATCTGGTCGATTTCACCGTCCCAATTACCGACCCCATGCCGCCAAACTACTTCATCTCCGTGATATCAGATCGCTGGATGCACTCAGAAACCAGGCTGCCAATTTCCTTTCAAAAGCTCATCCTGCCACAAAAGTTCCCTCCACACACTGAACTTCTTTCTCTTCAACCTCTACCCGTAGCAGCTCTGAAGGCAAAGGACTATGCTCATGTCTATGAAGATTGGGAGTACTTCAACAAGATCCAAACGCAAACATTCAACTCGCTCTACACGACGAATGACAATGTGTTTATCGGTGCTCCTACTGGAAGCGGAAAGACTGTTTGCGCTGAATTCGCCATCCTAAGGCACTGGGCTCAACCAGAATATGGACGTGCCGTCTACATTGCTCCCTTTCAAGAGCAGATCGACGTCCGCCTCCAAGATTGGCAAAAACGACTGGGCCATCTCCGTGGTGGCAAGGATATAGTAAAGTTGACTGGCGAGACAGCGACTGATCTCAAGCTCCTCGAAAAGGGAGATCTGATCTTAGCCACGCCATCGCAGTGGGATGTGCTGTCGAGGCAGTGGCAGCGACGAAAGAATATCCTGACGGTCGAGCTTTTCATTGCTGATGAGCTTCACCTACTCGGTGGTCAAGCTGGATACATCTATGAGATCATTGTCTCGCGTATGCATTACATCAGAACCCAAGCCGAACTTGACATGCGAATCATTGGTCTCAGTGTTTCGTTGGCCGATGCAAGAGATCTTGCAGAGTGGATTGATGCCAAGAAGAAAGACACCTACAACTTCAGTCCCCATGCTCGACCAGTACCGCTGGAGCTTCGAATCCAGTCCTTTTCGATTCCCCACTTCCCTTCTCTCATGCTCGCCATGGCAAAACCGACATACCTGGCTATCACTGAGATGTCTGCTGGTCAACCAGCCATGGTCTTTGTTCCCAGTCGAAAACAAACTCGATCCACTGCCCGAGACATCCTTGCCACATGCCTAGCAGATGACGATGAAGACCGCTTCCTGCACGTTGACGTCGAACAGCTCCGACCTTTGCTTGAACGCATCCATGAAGAGGCTCTTGCAGAGGCACTGTCGCATGGTGTTGGCTACTACCATGAAGCTCTCAGCTTGAGTGACAAGAGAATCGTGAAGCATCTGTACAACCAGGGCGCCATTCAAATCCTTGTCGCTTCCCGCGATGTTTGCTGGGAACTGGACTGTACAGCGCACCTCGTGGTCGTCATGGGCACGCAATACTTTGAAGGTCGTGAACATCGCTACATTGATTACCCACTTAGCGAAGTTTTGCAGATGTTTGGCAAGGCTCTGAAACCTTCAAGGGAGGGTAGGGCCCGCGGTGTGCTCATGGTGCCGGGCACTCGCCGCGAGTACTTCAAGAAGTTCCTGAACGAGGCTTTGCCTGTGGAGTCCCATCTTCAAAATTACGTCCACGACGCCTTTGTCACCGAAGTCAGCACCAAGATGATTGAGTCTGGAGAGGATGCAATCAATTGGACAACCTTTACATACTTTTACCGTCGCCTGTTGGCCAACCCAAGCTACTACAGCTTGCCGAGCAAGGATCCTGACGCGCTGAATGCCTACCTCTCTGATCTGGTAGAGTCTACTCTCAAGGAACTGACTGAATCAAAGATCATCGACTTTGATGAGGATGATGGCTCTGTTGCGCCGCAGAATGCAGCAATGATTGCTGCATACTATAACATTTCGTACATCACCATGCAGACATTCCTGTTGTCGCTCAGTCAAAAGACTAAGCTGAAGGGCATCTTGGAGATTATCACTTCGGCCACTGAATTTGAATCTATCCAGATCCGTCGCCACGAAGAAACTCTGCTCCGGCGCATCTATGATCGGGTGCCTGTCAAGATGGCGGAGCCTGTTTACGACTCACCACACTTCAAGGCATTCGTTCTATTGCAGGCTCACTTCTCGCGGATGCAGTTGCCGATTGATCTTGCCAAAGATCAGGAGATTATCATCTCAAAGGTGCTCAGTCTCTTGAGCGCGACGGTTGACGTACTATCCTCTGAAGGCTATCTTAATGCCATGAATGCCATGGAAATGTCGCAAATGGTTGTCCAGGCCATGTGGGACCGGGATAGTCCCTTGAAGCAGATTCCTCATTTCACTCCAGACGTCGTCAAGGTGGCGAATGAGTTCGAGTATGTTGCCACGAATTCATTCACTTATGCAAATACTGACCTGTCCCATAGAATCAATGACATCTATGACTTTATGGAGTCCATGAACCCCGAGGAGAATCCCAATTACGCAACCCTTATCAAGCGTCTGGGTCTGTCACAGAAGCAGTTGGCTGAAGCGGCGAACTTCACGAACAACAAGTATCCAGATATAACGCTCAACTTTGAACCTGTGGACGAGGACGACATTCGGGCAGGCGAACCGGCGTATTTGAATGTACAGATTGACCGAGAGGTCGAAGAGGATGAAGAAGTAGACACAACCGTACATGCGCCGTTCTACCCAGCAAAGAAGCTGGAGAACTGGTGGCTGGTGGTTGGCGAAGAAAGCACCAAGACATTGCTTGCCATCAAGCGAGTGACGATTGGACGACAACTAAAGGTCAAACTCGAATACACTGTACCAACGCCCGGAAAGCATGACCTCAAGCTTTTCTTGATGAGCGACAGCTATTCTGGCGTCGATCAGGAGCCGGCCTTTTCTGTCACTGCTGGCGAGAGTATGGACGTCGACGATGACGAGGAGGAGGAGGAAGACGAAGAGTAATAGTAGATACAATATCTGGGCGTTCATGGTTGTGTTAAAAGGTGCGAACAAAATGTTTTGATTGTACATCACGCTTACTGTATGCAAATAGCAAGGGCCACCGATGTATCCCTGAGACATGTGAGGAATTCAGATATTAACAACACTTATGCTGGTTTTGCCAACATGTGGTGAAGGGAATGGAGTTGGCTGGGCGTGTTGTGAGACTCAAAGCCGGGGGCGTGACTTGAGTATGCAAATGTGAACGTGTTGGAGATGAGACGCCCGTGTTTGCAGAGGCGCTCTGGGTAAATCTCATTGAAGTTGCTAATGAGGGCGGAAATTGAGGTAGCCGTCACGCAAGGGCCCAGGACAGGACTGTCAGGAATCAGGATGGGGTCCTGACCGATAAGGTCTCGCCTGTTGGTCGGTCAGTCAGTCATCTGGACATTGATCCGTTAGTCAGGCAAATCAGTCAAGGAGATGAACCAACAGCCTATTGTACCCGAGGAAGCATTAGCACACGTGACCTCGTCTGTTGGATACTCTTTTTTTGGTTTCCATTTCGTTTTATGTGAATTTCCTTTGCGTGTCTCCCAACCACTAAGGGGAAATGGGTTGGATGCAGGTGGCAGTGTGGAAGCACACAGCGTTTATCAAAAGTATCCAGCCAGCCAGCCAGACAGAAGTATTCCTTGGCTGCTGAGCGTTTTTGCTCCATAACATAAGTGTGATCGACCCTGGGAAACCTTGAACCTCTTGGTTTTTTTTTTCTTCTCCCTCTTCTCACCTTTCCCAATTCTGTCCGACTTTTTTTTTTTCTTGTCCGTCATCAGGCCAGTCAAAACATACACGACAAAAAGTGGCAATCCAATTGCGGCGGTGCTTTTCTTCTCTTGTGTTCCCCCCTCATCGCCGTGTGTCTTTGTTTGTTTTCTGTTTCATCATTTATCAACATCAGATAGAAGAAGAAGAAGAAGAAGAAGGAGAGGGCGCATTGCGTTTAATCGTGTGATTGATTGATTGATCGATTGGCAACTGCCAACCAGAGTCAAAAGAGGTTGGATTGAGCTGCCCGCCCTGTCTATTTGTCTTGTCTTTCCGTGTGTCTGTCTGTCTGTCTGTCTGTGTGTTGGTTTCTGCTCTCTCTCTCTCTCTCTCTCTTTCAGCCTGTCCGTCTGACTATCTGCCTACCTACCTGCCCGCCTGCCTAGTACGCTTCATTACGTTAGGTTGCCTACCACCGACGTTGCCCACCTGGGTAGTTCCAGAAGCGTAGTAGCATCAATAGTAGTGTTGTCAGACGCCCCCATCAGGTCGGCGCGTCACAGCTTGCACTTTCAATTTACTGCTGCTACTACGACTATTTTTCTTTCCCTGGCCTGACCCGCAGGGAAACGAAACGGACCCCCCCGTCAAGTCTCGTCTTAGCAACACGCTTTTCGAGCTTCAACACAAATAGTGGAACCCTTTTCCATCTTTCTTCAATTCGCGTCCTGCGGTCGTCGAGCGTTAAAACCAAAATCTCTACTCCACACCCACGCAACATCCTTTCCGTTGCCAGCAAACATAAACTCCCAACGTCCATCATCAAAACACACGTGCATCTATACATTCACCAAATACCAATTGTCGCGTCCATTGTCACTTCCCTTCATCATGTCTGACGAAGTCGCCGCTCCCATTGAGCAAAAGGCGCCAGAGACTTCCGAGACCAACGCGCCTGCCGCCTCTTCGGATGCTGCTGCTGCGCCCGCTGACGCGAAGTCCGGCGATGCGCCCCCTACCGCCGAGGACAAGGACAGCAAGACAGTTGCTGACTCGGGTGAGTTCTGTCGTCTCTTGTGCATCCGAGCACTTTTTCTTCACATTCATCGCGCACAGGAGCTTACAATTGCATCTTTTATCTAGCAGAAACCAAGCCCACAACAGACGAAGAAAAGCCTGCCGCTGACTCGGACGTCGAGATGAAAGATGCAGATGCGACTGATGCCGCCGCAAAGGCGCCAGAGGATGCCGACAAGAGCGAGGCATCCAAGACCGAAACACAGGCTGGAGCCGACAAGCTGGCAGAGCAGGACAAGTCTGCCGACGATGCCGCTGCAGCAGAGGACAAGCCTGCCGACGAAGAGAATGCCGCAGCCCCCGCGGCCACTACCTCGACCCCTGCCAATAAGAACCGACGGAAGTCAGCAGTGGCAAGCACAAGCAAGAAGCTGAACAAGAAGCAGTCAAAAGCCAAGATCCAGCATCTCGACGCCAAGCCTGGCG
Source organism: Pestalotiopsis fici W106-1 (assembly GCF_000516985.1). Lineage (NCBI taxonomy): Eukaryota > Fungi > Ascomycota > Sordariomycetes > Amphisphaeriales > Sporocadaceae > Pestalotiopsis > Pestalotiopsis fici. The sequence continues at coordinate 1,852,501 of NW_006917091.1, read as the reverse complement.
ATCACTTTTTCGCCAGACTAAAGGGCTTCCCGCCGTGGCCCGTCATTGTTTGCGACGAGGAGATGCTGCCCCAGAACATGCTCACTTCGCGACCCGTAACGGCTGCGCGCCCTGATGGTACCTACCGTGACGACTACGCCGATGGTGGCAAGAAGGTTGGTGACAGGACATATCCAGTCATGTACCTGCAAACCAACGAATTGTAAGTTTGCACACTCATGCCCACATTGCTATTGCGTCTTGCCACGAAACGCGCCAGTTTGGTATCATTTGGCTCAGTACTAACTTTGAGACTAGTTCCTGGACGCGAAACACGGATCTCGATGACCTTGACTTCGAAACTGTGGCAGATCTCGTGACCCCCAAGATGCGCAAGGATCTCGCCGCCGCGCATCAGCTTGCCGCCGAGCAGAACAGCATTGACGACTACAAGCGCGTTCTGGTGGAGTTCCAGGAGGCCAAGTTGGCCGAACAAGAAGCCAAGGCTGCCCGTGCTCGCGCCAAGAAGGAAAAGACTACTAAGAAGAGCGAACCCAAGATTGAAGACGAGGACGTGGACATGCCCGATGCTTCGGCCCAGGAGAGTGAGGGATCAGAAAAGAAGAAGGCCACTAAGAAGCGCAAGGCAGAGGAAGAGAACAATGCTGTCAGTAACTGCCCTTCATCGCACTCTTGAGTTCCCATCAGACTGACCCAGGTTGACAGACTCCCCAGCGCTCTGACTCTGTCAAGAAGCCGAAGATTAAGCTGACTAGCTCTTCTACGCCCAAGGCGGCCACTAATGGAGTTTCATCGCCGAAGGAGTCAACGGCAAAGGTTCCCAAGGCCAAGTCCAAGAGCAAGCCCGCCAAGGACGCTGATGGCGAGAAGCCCAAGAAGGAGTCTGCTCCCAAGGAGCCAGAGTTGACACCTGAGGAGAAGCAGGACCGTAAGAAGGTATGTATTTGCAAGCTTGTTGTCGCCTGCTTCGCTTGGGAGATTCAATCGCTGACTACGCACTACAGAAGGAGATTCTATTCCTGCGCCACCGACTGCAGAAGGGCCTCATTCCTCGCGAGGGTCCCATCAAGGAGTCGGATATGCAGAGCATGTCCGATTTCCTGGTCAAGTTGGAAGGCTTTCCGGATCTGGAAGCTAGCATCATTCGCGCTACCAAGATCAACAAGGTGCTGAAGGCAATTCTAAAGATTCCCGAGATCCCCAAGGAGGCAGATTTCAACTTCAAGCCACGATCGCAGGTTCTCCTCGACAAGTGGAATGGGATCCTGGCTGCAGACCCCCTGCCAGCAGAGTCAGGCACTCCGGCTAACGGTGTAAATGGCACCTCTGGAGAAGCTGCCAAAGAGGCCCCGGAGCCCACCAACGGAGTCAATGGCGATGCCGCCGCTTCCAAGGAAATTGCCAAGGAGGAGAAGAGCGAGGCCAAGGAGGAGGCCAGTGAAGCCCCTAAGAGCGAAACCAAGGCCGATTCGGCCGCCGCTGAGGACAAGCCAACTGAAGAGGTAAGTGTCGCCAAAACGCTGTCGCAAAAGCAGTACTGACTATATGTGACAGAAAGCATCCTCTGCTGAGCCATCGGCTGTAGATTCGGCAGCATAAGCGGCAAGATGAGTGCCAAGACCGAAAATGTTGCATTGAGGGATATGACAGAAGAATTGTCGGTCTCAAGCGCAAGTTGCGCAAAGGGATATCCCAGTGCAAACAGTATGAATTCTGTTAGAAGAGTACGCGCAAATATTTTGTGCCTCTGAGAGATTTTGAGGTGGATTCCATCATGTATAATAGCGATTCTTCCTCGGTTCATTCACAAAACGAGCAAAACCACGCAGCAAGCTTACCAGTCTGAGTCTGGGTGCTGGGAGGAAGCAGTCTAGTCAGAGAGTTGGGAGTAGACATGGATACTCTATCCCAGCAGGTATTGAACTAGCTTTCTCATGGGAGATTGAGGGCGAGTTCAAACCGGCATGAAAGGTCACAGGATAGCAGAGACTGTCGAGACAAGGCGGCAATACTGCCATCGACAGACAAGCGTGGCATCGGTGGGATTCTGACTTGTGTGAGAGGAATGGCTGTATGGGTTGCTTAGGCGTACTTTGCGGAAAGTCTTTCTTCGGAAGTTTGTTTAGTTTGGCAATAGTGAAAGTTTTTTTTCGCAGAGGAAAAAAAGAGAGATAAAATAGTTGCCTATGATTTTCAAGTATAATTATTGTCATGATATCTATTGTGCTCGACAGTGAGTTGTATACTATGCAAGTAATAAGATTGAAAGACTCTCAAGTTGAGTAGGTTCTCTTTGAGCTGCATAGCTACTACGTAGGTGCCTATGCATGTAACTCAGGTAACAATCTCACCACAAGCAACTGACATGAAACAATGCTCGGTAACTTTGAAAGCGCTTGGCTTAGAAAAAAAAAGGGAGCTTGGGCCAATTGACGACAGCTTAGCTTAGCGGGTGCCCACGTCATTCAAGTCAGCGCCTGGAAGCTCCCCCCAAAAGCACGACGGACCAGACGGGGCACGCGCATGCACGCCAATCGCGCGGCGACTTTCCCATCTTGTTCATGCCTAGGTTAGGTGATTAATTGGCCTGGCGCATCGTTTCTGTGACTTTCTCTTGGCCACATTCACATTTCAAACCGAAACCACAAACCAAACAGACTGTCTACGGGGGAACAGACAGAAATTACAAATCGCATCTTTTTCCTGTGCACTCGTCTTTGTTCCTTCCGCATCGTCGTTGTTGCTGCGCAATCAGTATAACTTTACCCTCTTCATTCACATTCACATTCACCCCTCCAAGACTTATTCCTTCCCCCCCACTTACCACCTATTCAATCCAGACTCAACTGCCCAAGATGCTGTTACGACTACGGGGGCCTGATGGCATGAAGAGGGTCACGGTTGACCCCAGTGATACGTTTGGCGACCTGGGTCGTCTCGTGAGTTTCCTTTCGGACGCCCGAACTGTACATACATGACGCTGACTGTACTGTGAATAGCTGGTCAAGGAGCTTCCTCCGACCGTCGCTCCCGAAACTATTGCCATGTCCAATACCCCCTCGGGCGGCGAGCGGAAACGGCTGGTAGAGATTGCAAAGTTCAAACTCAGCCAGATTGGTCTCAAGCATGGTGATCTCATCTTCCTGACCTATGACCACAAGAGCGACACAGCCAACGGCGAGACCGACTCCAATGGCGCCGTTCCTGCCGCCGCAAACAGACTCAACGGCAAGCCTATCCTGCCGACCGAAGACATCCCCACAAAGCCAATCTCGATAGGAAAAGAGCCGACACTCATCAGAAACCCGTGGGAGGTGGTAAAACAGTCAGCCTTGGATGATCGGCTGGACAAGAAAGACGGCAAGATCCCAAGAGGACGCGATAAGATGTGCAAGCACGGACCGAAGGGCATGTGCGACTACTGCATGCCTCTCGACCCCTTCAACCCGCAGTACCTAGCTGATAAGAAGATCAAATATCTATCTTTCCACTCCTACCTCCGCAAGATTAACTCGGCCACAAACAAGCCCGAGCTGGGCAGCTCCTTCATTCCGCCTCTGAAGGAGCCCTACTTCCGAGTCAAGAAGGACTGTCCGTCTGGCCACCCAGCTTGGCCCGAGGGTATTTGCACAAAGTGCCAACCGAGCTCCATCATCTTACAGCCGCAGACATGGCGTGCCGTCGACCATGTCGAGTTCGCCTCATTTGACCTGGTCAACACATTTATCGATGCCTGGCGCAGAACTGGCGCTCAAAGAGTCGGACTTCTCTACGGTCACTATGAGGAATACACCGAAATACCACTGGGAGTTAAAGCTGTAGTGGAGGCTATCTATGAGGTGCCACAGGTGGATGAGGCCGACGGTGTCTCGTTGAATCCCTTTGACAACGAGCACGAAATCACGGCTGTTGCCAAACTATGCGGCCTCGAGCCGGTGGGCACTATCTTTACCGACCTGCTGGACTCGGGTGTCGGCGACGGCTCCGTCATCTGCAAGAGACATGCAGACTCGTACAACCTTTCCTCACTCGAGGTCTGCTATGCCGCAAGACTTCAAGCACAGCACCCCAAGCCCACGAAATGGAGTGACACTGGCATCTATGGCTCCAATTTCGTGACTTGCATCATATCAGGTGATGAGACTGGCCAGATTGCCATCTCCGCCTATCAAGCATCTCTTGAGGCTGTAGAAATGGTTCGGGCCGATATCATCGAGCCGTCGGCCGATCCTACCGTCATGCTTGTGCAGGAAGAGGAGGATGAGGACGGTTCCAAGAGCCGCACGAGATTCATACCCGAGGTCTTCTTCCGCAAGATCAATGAATACAATGCCAACGTTCAGGAAAATGCAAAGCCTGCTTTCCCTGTCGAATATCTATATGTCACCTTGACTCACGGCTTTCCTACCGAGCCCAAGCCCCTGTTCAAGGACTCAAAAGAGAGCCCTTTCCCGATTGAAAACCGCGAGATCATGGGCGAGACGCAGCAGCCCAGTGCTGTGGCCAAGGCCCTCAAGACCAAGGATGGCCAGCAAAAGCTTTCCGACTTTCACCTCCTATGCTTCATTCACAACATGGGCGTGCTTTCAAAGGTATTTGTCCTCTCATGATCGTTTAGGTTGGGGCTCACTAACATTGCACAGGAGGAAGAAGCTCTTTTGTGCCGTGTGGCCACAAAGCACGACCTTGCCGACACGTACCAACTCTTCTCGATGCCCGGATGGCAGACGCTGGAGGCTATCATTCAATCGTCCGGTGAGAACATTCCTACGCACACTTTGAAGCGTCCTCGCTCGCCTAGTGGAGGCGGGGTCCAATCTGTCAATCCTGATAACCCAGCAAACCCTCGTGAATCTGCCAAGACGAGTGACGGTGTTGCAACCTTTTCGAACGATGAACCAGACGCTAAGCGTTTTGCTGCCCTTAGGCTGAGCGGTAGTCGCCAACAAGACGGGAGGAATCGCCCACGTCCTGCGCCCGCTCCCGGAACCGCCCAAAGAAGGTCGAAAGTTGAGTAGGAAACGGACCAACCGGTATCTGAGGAACAAATATCAGACCTGACACGGCTGCTCAGAGATCTTGAATTGTGATCACAGGAACAAGAACACGCGATCCAGCCTGCATACATGAGATCGACTCGCGTGAAATAGCGGACGTTTGAGCATAGCGAAGCATATGGTCTTGGGGCGTTGAGAAAGGCATTGATTTGGCACTTCTGGCCTCGGTGGTCTTGTCATCGTTGAGACATGATCGACACTCATTGATTGTATCAAGGAAAACTCAACCTGACATCAGTGACCCAGAAGTTGCGACTGTAATTACGAAGACTAGCAAACTTTGCTGGTTAATACTAGATTCAGAAGAACATGACTCGGAAACAAGACTGAGCATGTGAAAGTGTTGCTTTGTGGTATAAATGTGTTTGACGTGATGACTGCTGTTCTCTATTAACACGACCTAGCCGGGATTATGCGCCAACGGTATTGTTATTATTCCTAGTGGCTATATTTACAGTTGTCCGGAGGGCAAATTATTGAAAAAACTTAAAATACGCAGGAAATAATTTAAATAAGAGAGAAGATAAGAAAGAGAATAAGATGGTGCTTGTCGTCCCATCAGCTCGCTCCGTTTCGGCAGCTTAGGTCTCGGCGGAACGACCGCTGCGATATCTATTCGCAGCTCTTGGGTTGCAACCCTTATGCGGACCAACCGATTTGTTTTCATATCATCATTTCTCACTGCATCTGGTTCTCTGATGTGTATTGGCAGCATCTGTCCATCTTTGAGTCTCTCAATTTCCGTGGGGAGATTCGTGACGAAGCCGCTCCATGCAGATACCCGGACATTGCAACTGTGAGACGTGCAAGCTGCAAATACTCAGACGACAGGTCTGTATTTCGCCAAGTCGGATGAAAATTCGCTCCAACTGGATTCAGGGAGTGTCTTCTAGTTTGAGATATTGGGTATATGTTGCATTTTCGGGTAAAGAGTGATGCAACGTTACATACATTGGGCAAATACAAGGGAACTGCGAAAAGAAAACACCCCCATGAAGTATCTGAGCCTACGTCTTTGCTCATAAACCACAAACTTCCCGTACAACTGCTTAATCCTCATATCTATTTCCGGCTCATTGAATCGTCAAGACTCAATAATTGTTTCCATAATGTCGCTCTCAACATCCGCCGCACTGGTCACTGCAACGACGACGCTGGCAGCAGTAGCCTTGAATGAGACCATGACCATCTCTGGCTTTGGATACAGAGGCAACAATCCCGAACCGCAAATTTTTTTTACCCTCGCTGTCGACAGCAGCAACACTGTGGGTTGTGCCGTGGTGGACTATGACGTGCCCGGGATGGGGTATCCGTGTGATGATGTCGATTTTACCTTTGATGTCTTGTCGTCGACGGGCTCGGAGTTGCGCTTGCATCATGTTGTCAATGGGTGAGCTGCGTCCCTCTGTCTCCTCCGACACCAGGAGTATCAAGAAAGAGGCTAATCTGGTGTGTCATGGGACTTTCAGCACTATACTTTCAGGCGACTTTGTTATTTGTATGAATGGACCCCTTCCTACGATTCTTGACCAAGTCGGGACTTCGACGGCCGTTCTTACGTCCACAGTCAGCGATTGAATCATCAGGATGGCAACGGAGTCAGAAGTATGAGACACTGCAGACTACACGGGGGGAACTCAATCATGTCACTTTGAGGATAGTTTCTATTGGAAGTGCAAGGAGACCTGGTCAGTATGCTGAAATATGGTACTGAAATAAACATACATACGTCCACATCTGAGCGTCCCATGAAAGAGAGTCTGCTTCGGTGTTCTTGTCATGATCACAAGACATGCATGTAGTTGGGCAGGAAATAGTCATGTGATTCTGATAATTGCTTATACTTGGATCTATCAGTTTGTACAGACTGAAAGTGGCTGTGGTGTTTTTGTAAAGCAGTGGAGATAAAGAGAGCTGGTTGTCCAGGGTATTCATTGGCTCTCAGTTCACCACCAATCACCGCCTGCTGCAGCGCTTACAGCAGTCCTTGTGCACATCAGATTGGTCAGAGCCGGTGCATTCAACAAGCCACCTCACAGTTTTGGTGTGCTGGACTGCAGTGGCGCATTTGCAAGGCAGATTCAGTTCGCCAAGGCAGCCTGCTTGGAACCTCGAAGACTCGCCCCTCCCTCCGCTCTAAACAGAGTCAACTTTTCCCAAGTGCGACAATTTGACCCATAAGCTGGCTTCATCTTGTGAAGCAGCGCGGCTTGCTCCGTATGGCCGACGGCTTGTCCATTGCGGCCTCAGTGGCTGGGCTGGTCTCTCTCGGTTTCCAAGTCTGCAGCGGCATTACCAAGTATCTTGATGGTATCAAATCTCGTGCAGAGGAACTCGACTCCGCAAGAAAGTATGAACAGACCCTCAAGACTTCGATACAGGCTCTTGAAAATATCTTGCCTCAGTTGGTCGCCCATAATCAACACTCATCTACGGCCGTCATCGCGTGTATACAACTGTGCAAAGATGAGTTGGAAGCACTAAGACGCCTCGTAGCTGAACTATGCGACGAGACAAGGAATAACCCCAATTTGCTAGACAGAGCAAAGGCATCAAAGAAACGGTTGACATATGCATTCAACCGATCAAGACTGACAAATTTGCAAGCAAGAGTTGATCAAGCCTCCAAAAGTCTGCAGGTTACCCTGCAAATATTGGGACTGTGAGTGCCGCTTCGTTTACAGACTGCATAGTGAGAACAATATAGTAATCATCGGCGCAGGGAGAGTTCAATCTCGCAGGGCCAAACACTACGCACGATTGAATCTACCTCGAACGATGCGGTTGCCGAGATCATTGAGACCAAAGTTGAGGTTACCGCACTTGCGAATGACGTTTCTCACATTCGCAACGAGGCGACACTACTGCGAGCGGCCATTGAGAGCATCGGCCTCTCATTACTTGACCTTGGACAGACAGCAATACGGTCAGAGCAAGGCATACGAGTAATCAGAGAAGATGCAACTCGTGCGAATCGCCTGCTTGCAACGCAATCGTCCCGGATAGGAGATCAGGTCGATGCGATACAAATACAGAATGCCCTCAACCATGGAGCTACGACTAAACTTTTGCAGCTCACGCAGCTAGACAAGGCAAGTGCCCGGCCGATATTTGAGTTCGCTATTCTCAAAGCGACAAGATCTGACAATCTAAACAGGCAAGATTATTCAATCAGATGATATCGAGACCGAGTTACCTCGAGGAAGTATCCGAAGAGTACTTGGACGTAGGCTCGCCAGCACGAGACATATGGAATGTCGACGACCAACCCCAAACGTCTGTCCTCACAACGACTGCAAGGGATCGCCAGTCTTCTACCTCCATGTTGCAGTTCCGCTCCTCTCGGGAATGCACCTGTCACCCAAGACACCGACTCCAGCGCAAACAAGCCGTGTGGTCTGGGTTCATATTTTACCAGGACAACAGTTGGTCGGAAAACCATTTTCCTACGTGCGACCTTTGGCAGCAGCCGAAAACAACTGAGCAGAAATGGGGCATGAGGCAGGTTGGGCTTGGCTGGCTCGCACACAAGGCCATCGAGCTCACATTCTCGTGCAAATTTGGTGCCGGCGGTGCAAGCTTTGGACCAAATTTTACCTATTATCCTACCGTGGATGAAGATGCTGCGCCTGCTTTCCAAATCATCCAAATATTGAAAAAAGCGTCGCGCGATTCGAATGATCGACGCCAATTTATTCTTTCTACCTGGAAAGGTTTCTTCGAAAGGGCCCTTACAAAACTCGAAACACTTTTTCGAAAAGGTCAGGCATCGCCAAACGATGTGAATAGTCGCAACCAGACCTTGATCTATCCGATAACTAGTTTGGTATGTTCGCTTATGTCATTGCTTTCCAAAACTGCTGATGTAACTGCTTCTAGGTTTGGGACCTTTTGCTACGAAAGTGGAGATCAAATGATTCGGTCCGTTTCGAGAGACTGGTTCTTGATTTTCTTGAAAACGTCACGTATCTTGACATACCCTCCAATATTTATGACACCAATGGCGAGTAAGTGATTCTATCCTCTCTATTACTTTGTGTCTGCGCTCTAATATGAATCCAGGTCACCAATGAAGACACTGACAGCTTCCTTCAAAATTGATTCCGCCAAGTCTGTGGAAATTCTCTTTGGCAAAGCCGCCGATATACCGGCCATGATGATCTTTCAAGAAAACTCATCTAGACACATGAGTATGAATGATTATCTGTTTAGATCAATCAGCCTGCAGAGAGTGTCTCAACTTATTGCAGAAGGTAGAGATTTCCCCACGAGAAAAGAAATTTTTTTTCGGTGTAACTAATATAACATTGGCAGCATGTGGCTGCGGTCCATTGTGCCAGGCTGTCCTCATTGGTGACGGCAAACAAGTCAAAAGGTTGCTTGAAACAGATCCCCGTAGTATTATGGAAGTCAATGGTTGGGGTCAAACCCCATTGCACCTAAGTGCCAGCCAACCCGATATGTTACGGTTACTGCTACCAGCTTTGGGTCCGTCTCAGCTGAACAAGCCCGATTTCAGTGGATAAACCGCATTTCATTATGCACTAGTGTCAAGTGCCCAACTTTGCAGTGTAGGACCATTCTCGGATAGCCTCTGCCACGGATGCCATTGTGCTGCACCAATGAAAATGCTACTCAAGGCTGGTTGTGCCGTCGACATTGGCGCCTTCGATTATTTGTACCGCGATATGACAACAAGATGCCAAAGGATCCTGGTCAGAGGATTGAAAGATCGACGAGACAAATTGAAGCGATTGGCTCTGGAGAAGCTTCCGGAACATGATATCGCTGCCTTGAACCTTGAGAGCGTACGCACACTCGACACGCAGACAGCCGCCGTCCTTGGACTACTTGATTTGAATGGGGTCCAAATTTCTCCTGCTTTGAGGCTCACACAAACAACAAAGCCTGCCACATCCACTTGCTACCCCGGCCGTTCAGTCTATCATACCGTGAAAAACATTATGAATGCGGACGTCTTCTGGGATCATGGTTTTCAAGACATTGATGAGTTCAACGGGCAGTTTGATGATGTAAGGGGAGACGGACTGCCACCCCTTGCAAACTGTGAGAATCTGAGAATGATTCAGTGGCTCGTCGATCACGGAGCAAACCTTTCCAGAGAACTGAATCACTCAGGGATTGGTGCTGATCGCAAATCACTACGCGTGACGACCGCGCATTTTGTTTTTCAATACATCGGAGACTGGCTACCGGATATGGGCGATTATGATGATCCTGACTGGTATATTCTCTCGTCTTTGCAAGAAGTACTGCCCGTCGATCTCTTCGACAACTGCGAGTGTAGTTGCTCGAAGCAAGGATGCACACCATTCCTGATGATGCTGAAAGCTCTGATTGCTCAGGAATCAGCGAGAGAAGGCCAGTCCATCATCTCCATCATTGAACCGTTCTTGAACTATCTCGATATGTCTCTAACTGAGTTGTCAAAGGATGAATGGAAAGAAGCAATTCGATACTTCACATTCACAACCTTGGAAATGAGCCACACATGTCATCATGAGCCCGGGAAATATAGATATACTTGTTCAGTCACTGTGGAGGAGTGGCAAGATACAATGCATGTACGAGATGAGCAAGCTGACATGATTGAGCTGCTGGAGGGAATCCTCTTCGATCTTGACGCCATGATTGACACGATGATGGATGATGAGAATCAGTTTGACATGAGCACGTTCTTGACGGATCACTGGCTGGAGCGGATGGAGGCAGAGCTCGAAGCAATCTCTGGCCGCCAACTTTCTGAAGAATACAAGAAAGGTACAGAAGCACTTGGCGTTGTGTGGAGCGAGGGTGAGGCCGAGGAGGACATAGATTCAGAACCAACTGGTGATGTGGTGCAGTATTGGCTGAATGCCATTGACAAAGCTGCAGGGTTTTGAAGCAGTGTAGTAAGCTTGGAGAATTGAGCGTTGTACTGTATTAACAAAGTAGAGGACAAAAGAAAAATTGCTATTCAATTCAACTTGACGCGGTTCGTTCCATCTGTCGGGATGAGCGCCTAGGATTAGGCAACGTGTCTTTAGTGCTGAAGACTCGTAAAATACTGGTCTGCTTTGGCTACTATGGGCGTCAATATGATAGTTTAACTGGAGGGTCAGGCAAGAATACCTAGACTTCCAGTCTCAGAAGGCACCTGCCATTGGCAAAGGCAGCTCCAGTCATTGCACTATAGTAATTGTTACTGTTGTATAATTGGTATATAATTGCCCAAGTACACCGGAATCACCATTCATCAATTATACGCTGCGCTGTAGTTGATTTAGAAAGCTTATTTAGGGTTGAGTTGTGACCCTAACGCGGGTTGAAAGTTTAACCCTAACATAGACTCAAACCCACCCCCAAACTATGATGAAACAGGTATTATCTATCTAGAATGATTTATAAGGTAATTTGATCAAGCCTAAATGATATGATGATTAAAAATATTGATTCAATCAGGGTAGACGAAATTTATTCTTTCACTTCTGCTCTATGTGCTTCGAATGTCCGAAGCTGGCGTGCAAGCATTTAGCGAAAGAAGCTAGTAGAGGTGAGTGAGACACTCTCTGGTAGTGCCTATGCTAACTACCTAACCTAGTATGTAGCAGACAAGCACATTGCCTATATCGCGCTGAGAGACATTTAAGTATTTAGGCATGCTGATGATCCTCCGGCAACAAAGTTATTTCAAAATCTATATATAATAAAACGAATACTACAGTAGAAGCAAAATTACAACAAGGATTTCCCAAAAGGGTTGGGTCCCTGCTTTCGAACCTGAAGTGCTCCGTGCGTCCACATAGTACCCATGCCGCCCAAGCAGCGGCCCAATAAAAGGGAATTACCAAATCAGCACAGTGAACAGTGTTGGTCAATTACAGGCTATTTATACTTGTATGAGTATTCTATCTAGTATAAGGATGCGAGTTTTGCGCCAGACATCGCGTTATTGAAAGCCTCAGAGGTTGATCTCCAATTCGCCAGGCGTAGCCCCGCATTCGGCACAAGGCAGTGGCCAGCTCAGCCACAGTCAGTCGGCTTACTTGTTGAATTCGCAAGACTTGGAGCAGTACTGCGACACCTTTTCCCCTACAAATCATGTCTTGGAAGCCAAAAAACACATAGTCAACATAACCTTCGAGTTTAGCCGCCCGCCTCTCTCAGCATAGGCGTGGAAGATGCGCCTACTCCAGCTTGGAGCCGCCGGCGAGCTGACTTTGACCAAGGATCTGGCGCGCGACATTCCTCCATATGCCATACTCTCTCACACTTGGGGGAGCGAGGATGACGAAGTCACACTGCAAGATCTATTGATGGAGACAAGGAAAGATGCAAGCTGGCGACAAACCTCGGGCTACCAAAAGATCCTGTTCTGCGGGCAGCAAGCCAAGTTGGACGATATTGAGTACTTCTGGGTAGACACATGCTGCATCGACAAGACCAGCTCTGCCGAACTGACAGAGGCCATCAATTCCATGTTTCAGTGGTATCAGAAAGCACAGAAATGCTACGTGTATCTGGCCGACGTGGTGCATGGCAGCTGCGCAATCGACGCAACACCAGAAACAGCGTGGAAGTCAGAGTTTCGGAGGAGCAAGTGGTTCACCCGCGGTTGGACGTTGCAAGAGCTAGTTGCTCCACAATATGTCGAGTTCTTCTCCTCTGACAGGCAGCGCCTGGGTGATAAAACGTCACTCTTGAGACTCATTCATGACATCACCGGTATCGCGATTGATGCTCTAAAAGGACAACCGACGTGCGAGTTCAGTGAGCTGGATCGCATGTCGTGGTTGGAAAAGCGCCAGACGACACGCGAAGAAGACATGGCCTATTGTATGTTGGGCATCTTCAATGTTCAGATGCCTTTGCTGTATGGCGAGGGCAGGGAGCGTGCGCAGGTTCGACTTCGACAGACCATTGCGAGTTGGCTAGGCTGGCGCTCTGATGGGCAACACGGTCAATTGACAGCTGATAGGCCGGAATCACCTTCGATTGTGCCCCTTAGCAGAGACGCTAGGTTGGTGGATGGCCATGGTCAGTCGAAGCAGCTTGAAGGGAAGGTTCATCTCGATGTAAACAAGGAAAATTGCCAGAAAATGGCCAGCGAAGCGCCAAGGTGGAACGGCAAGAAGCAGCTCTCGCTAAAATCACGGTTATTACAAGCGCTCGAGGACTTTTCGCTCGTCGGTGAACTCTTGGGACAACACGAGACCAAGGTAACTGACATGAAGAGCTTTTACTATACCCTATGCGGGTATTGCCTCATGTTACATCGGGGTGATAGAGAAAGTTTACCGAAAGACCCTCGTGTTCTTCAAGATATCCTGTTTCGCCTGGAATTGACCATCTCTGAAGATATAGCGGAAAGCCATGTACATGGACTAAAGGTCTTTCCGGGTCTGGAAGCACTGCACCGCTTCGTTTCATCCAGTCAAGACACCAACTTGAGGAAAGTCGAGGCGCTCACAAGATGCATCAATTTCGGAACAGAAACGGATCGTGCCGCTTTGTTAAATCTCCTACAAGACTTCATCACCGCCTCTTTCTCTAGCGAAAGGGCTGATGCTACCATATCGGGAGAGGATGAACAATCTCCCTATCGAAAAACTCGACAAAAGCCGCCACAGGAGATCTGGCCTGCTGCTGACACGCTTTTCAAAGTTCTTTCTTCCAGAAGACCCTGTTCTTGTGATCCCGCACACGGATTCTCTGTGCAAGTTTGTCTTGAGACCCACCGCGCCAAACTAAAAGACGGTGACTTTGATCTTTACCTGGGAATTGAGAGGATGTGGCAGGAAGCTCATGTTGAGACAACTGCTGTGGAAACGAGAGAAAGTCGCAAGCTTCCCAACGATGCTAATTCTTCTGCCTTGTCTGCAAAAGAACGTACTGGTAAGGGACGGTCTAAAGTGGTCGAACGCTTATGTGACGACATATTGAAAATCTCAAGACTACCAGACTATCGTCTCAAGTTTCAGTTGGATCGCGACACTCTCTGGAAGCTGCAATCAGAGGAAACCAATTTCAAAATGGACAAGTCCAAACCACCAATCTCTCTGGAACAATTCCTTGTCGAAAAACATCATTTGCTCAACGAGAAAACAAAAAGGATCCTTAGTGTTCTTTTGGCTTATGCCGTGTTCCATTTGCATGGCACCCCATGGCTACAGTCACCTTGGGGTTCCTCAAACGTCAAATTCTTCTCAACAAGTGGCGGTTTACCCCTTCGCCCTTACCTCGAATCGTATCTTGATCACAATGTCGGCGAAACTTCAGCAGGACTCCTAGGAGGGTATGGAAACGAAGACATTGACCCCGATGACCTCCTATTGCTGCCACCTTATCCTTGTTTGGTAGACTTGGCCGCTGTGTTGATCGAGATTCATCAAGCAAGACGCCTCAATTCTCTGGCAGAACAATACAACATTTCAGGAGCTGATGATATGGATATAGGAGCTCGGTATTTCTTGGTGAAAGACGTCTTCAAGCACTGTCATCAGGACATCACCGATCAAACGCGATCAGCCATTTCCGCAAGCCTAGATCTCAAAATCGGCTTGTCTGATGATGGAGAGCCGATGGATGAATACGCTTTGAGAGGTGTCCTTTACGAAAAGATAGTCCGCCCATTGGAAGACGAACTAGAGAACGCCTTTAGCAGCCTTTCAGTCGATAAGCTCGACGTCTTGGTTCAGAGATTGGATCTCGCAAGTGGGGGTCAACCACTGCACATTGATGTAACATCTCGCTCTGATGTAGTCGCTGGTGCAGAAATGCAGAAGCGAAAGCGATCGGATAGCCTGTCAAGACCGCGGGTCAGATTTCGTACCTCGCTTGATGTCGAATGATCCCTAGACACAAGACAAGCTGATGCGACACTCTTGGTGCCACTTCTGTTAAACTGATGTGATGATGCCGTGCCACATAAATATCCTTCAATAATGCTGCTTGAAAGTATGCCTAGATACAATGCACTATACTAGGTAGTCTCTACACGACATGGTACCAAAATATCGTAAGTCACGGTTGCCTAGGTAGGTAGAGAGTGGCTTGGCATTGTACAGGGGATAGGTTAGGTGATCTGTGCTGAGGCAGAGTGCCACAGCTGTGCCCCGCTCATGTTAGGTACTGCTCGCAATATCACAAAGCGGGGAGTATGAGCTTGTCATGCAAGATAAGCAGAGCCATGGCCTCGATGATTCGTACCAGATCCCTCAGCCTCACACGTCGTTTCTGCCAAAAGGCTCATTTTTTGAAGACCAGCTGAACGCGGCTCGCCGTCCTCAGCGATGTCTGAAGCCAATGTTCTGTCGACTCAAGCGCTGTTTACTCCTATTTCGGCGAGTGCGCGTACATGCCTGGATGAGTTCAATCGGCTGCTTCAAAGCACGCTGTCTCTCGATGGCCGACGGTACTCGGCTATTGAAGATCAGATGGCGCGATTTTCCCTTTGGACATCCAACATGGCAGTATTTGCTCCCGGCAGGAATTGCATGGATCATCGCGTCCGCGAGGCCCCTGAAGTACAGCGTTTGATACTGGGCATCCTGACGGTGCTACAGAGTCGTATTTCTGAATGTAAGTATATCCACGGGACTGACTTCCATCAACTTGTTCTCTCATCGACTTCTCAATGAAATGAAACCTAATCATATCGGCCGTGCAGGCGTAGAGTTGATTAATCGTCTGAATGCACAGGATGCCCCAATTGAGGAGCAATTCTCGGCGCTGGCGAGAGGAGGGTTCGAGCAAGCGGCCATCTCCATTGCGTCCGAAGTCACCCTACTTCAAAGCCTAGCAAACACGATCCGCAAAGCAAGCCGAGAGACCCAGAATGACAAGGCGCTCGCCACCTTTCGAATGACAGACGAGGAAGGCAACAACTTGGAAGCAGTAATAAAATGGTATTTTATGAAGAATCTGGAAGACCGCTTCCCAGAGAGCAGCGAAGCCATCCGTGAACGACTAGCCTCCACCATGGTGTTGAGACGAAAGCGAATCTTGTACAGACGGACTCGGTATTCCGTCAATCCCATGAAGGCCCCGGATCCTGTTGCCAGACCAACAACGCAGATGCCGTCTTCCTTTCCACGTCAGATGAACACCGCTTTGCAAATGCGTGCCGATAGGAGCGCCCCGAAACCTTTGACTGCACACAGCCAGCTACACTCTGCAGTACATAGCGCCACCACGCTTACACCGCATACTTTCCAACGCGCGTCTGCCCCCTCGGTCGTTTCTCAGACCAGATCCGTTGATCTGGGCGCCCATGAGAGTCTCGTATTTCCCGACGCTCCACTAGCTCAGAGCAAAGGCATGATGGATGTTACCTGCCCATATTGTCTTTATGTACTCCCTAGCAACGAAGTGACCAATGCAGACAAATGGAGGTTGGTATTTCAACAACCCTTTCTTTTTTTCTCGGGAAATTCAATCATTGATAATGTATCAAAGGAAACATGTTCTTGGCGACCTGGATGCTCTTGTGTGCCTTTTTGACCCATGTGACAAGCCCAATGTACTGTTCAGTCATACAAAGGATTGGATTCGGCATATGCGTGAGCACACCAGATCCTGGTTTTGTTCCTCAAAGTTGCATGCATACAAAACCTTTGGCGACCGCGGAGACTTCCAGAATCACCTGCAAAATGATCATGAAAGGAAATACACGGATGCCCAGATCGACTTCATTATTGAAAAGAACACCCGCTCATCCGGGCCACTCTTCAAGTTTTGCCCTCTCTGTGGAGGGCAAGAGGAGAATGAAAAGGGTCCCGGAATTTCGGAGGACTTGATCAATCATATTGTTGGACACCTTCGATCACTGGCTATCAAATCGCTCCCTCCCGTCCACGATCAAGTGGAAGAAGATGCTTACAAAAGCGACATCGACAACCGGAGATCTCGCAGCACAGTAAGAAATGCTTTTGACCAAGCAGAATTAGTGCTTGATTCTCCGGACTCCGACTCGGATGATTTAAATCTAGACGAGTTCGAACCAGACGAGTTCGGGCCAGACGTGTGGGATTTTGTCCCACCGTTATTGAATGCGCTACCTGATGATCAAGATCCCATAAAGCTCGCAATACAGTCCAGCATGCAGTCAGCAAACCTTGAAGCAACACTTCGGAAGGAGGTAACCATTGTGTCAGAAGAACAAGAACGGCAGCAACTATCCTCAAGCCTCCTATCCAGCCCACAGATGCCGGATGACACCTTACTTGACTCTCATAAATCGAGTGATTCCGAATCCGATTCACAACATAGACTCACACGTCGCAAGAGATTTCTTTCACCGCCTGCAGCACTAGCGGCTGGGGTCGTAGATGCCCCTCTTCAGTCCATTGATCATGATTCCTCTAAATCCAGTAATGACAGCCCACGGTCGCATCAGCACACCCGCAGTTTGCGGTCTAAAAACAAAGGGACAACCAACGCTGGCCATTCCGATCCTACTAAGAGACACTTAGCCGCGCATGGTCAGACTTTATTTGCCAGGGCTTGTGGGAAGGGCGACTATGAGGCAGCCAGAAGACACTTGGCAGAGCGTCCCGAAGACCTGGATCGTCCCGATTACGCCGGCAATACTCCACTTCAAGTAGCTTCGCGCAATGGATACGAGGATATCGTGGAATTCCTGATCGGTGCCGGCTGCAGTGTCAAATGTCAGAACGATGTTGAAGATACGCCTCTCCTCGACGCTGTCGAATATGGTCATCTTGGAGTTGTCAAACTTTTGCTTGCGGCTGGAGTAGACCCCCGGAAAACTGATGCCGAGGGCCAGGAGCCCTTGGAAAGAATCTCAGATGATCTCGATAATTCCTCGGAGATGAGAAACCTTTTAGAAAATGCAAGGCATAGAAGTCGTGGAAGAGCCCCGTCAATAGACCTGCCGCCGAGGACCTTTTTGGGAGAAATCTTCCTCTCACCTGAGCCAATGTCTGAAGCGGAAGATAAAGCCGAGGTGACCGAGGAAGCATTCAAAAATGTATGAGATCTTTAGTCTACACAAGACAGGTGCTCAAGAGCGAACTATATACCCGAGAAAGTGATTTGCGGTAGGTACTGAATGCGTCAGTGCGATACTTCTAATTTCACTTCGAATCATCGATATAATGTAAATGATTATTTGATCGTCAATTATGCATTACTAATATTTTGTAAAAGGCCCCATAGTCCCGCCCTCTGAGCACTTTTATATCGATTGCGGGTTGACAAAGACATTGTCCGGGTCATAAGCTGCCTTGATCTGTTGCAACCGTGTTACAATTTCGGGGGTGTAGTACTGGGCGTGTGCTTCGTCCCGAGTGAGAGTAGGGTCAACATAGTTTTGGTACATGTGCGAGGCTGGCAGCTTCTCGGTCATTGCGTCGTTGAGCCCCTGGAGGAAGGTGATGCCCTCGGCTGGGAATTCCTCAGTTTCGGTAAAATAGGCATAGTGTTGGGCGACCCAGAGAGTATCCCGGAATGGGAAAGAGGCGAAGTTCGTGTCTTTTGTGTTGATTTGACTGTCTGCACCACCCCAGAGGTCAATGAGGACGTAGAATGGGGTTGGAGATGTGGGACCTATTATCATGTTAGTAAACCGTACATGAGTTTCCATGGATGACAAATGAACGACTTAATACGTACCGTTGAAAAGGTATTCAAAATAGTTCTGTAAAGCCTCTTCGGTCATTCCAGGTTCTGGAACCATGACACTCTTGGCGAAGAAATTTTGGTGAAGGTTGTACGGTGATGGGGGCGTCAAGCTGGACCCAGCCAGTGCCGCAAGTGATGATGGCCAGTCGTACTGCTTGACATTGCTTGTCGATGCCTGGAGGCCCTGGAGGAGAAGGGGTTCCACATTCGCAGTGTACTCCTCCAGAGAGCCGAAATAAGTTCCCTCCAGCTGGAAGATGACAGTGCCACTGTTCTTACCCAGCGTGAGACCGAGACCGAGGTTACGGTCAATGGACGAAGCGTTGCGCACAAAGTCTTGCACTTTGAGGAATGCGTCGACAGCAGCCGATACGTTGGCAGCGTTTGACTGTGATACGTCATACATGAAGTTCACGACCTGCTCAGGGGCAGGCGAAGTCTTCATATGGAAACCA
This sequence comes from Pestalotiopsis fici W106-1, assembly GCF_000516985.1. NCBI lineage: Eukaryota > Fungi > Ascomycota > Sordariomycetes > Amphisphaeriales > Sporocadaceae > Pestalotiopsis > Pestalotiopsis fici. The sequence goes on along the minus strand of NW_006917091.1, from coordinate 1,833,345 downwards.
GTGACTATGCCAATGGAATCTGCAGCGCCACGTAGAGCCTATGAAAATGTAAGTTCGTGTCACTATAACAGAATCTCGTAACGGAGAAAAAGAGATTGCTTGCATACCCAGTACAAGTCAGGGTTGCTGTCCGAGGTGGCAGTTGTGATGGTGCCATTGGCAAGGACAACATCCAGTGCAGTAATCTGATCGACCGCCAATCCGAAAGATCGCGACGAGAATCCGTAACCACCATGGGTGGCGTGTCCGCCGATGCCCACGCCTGGACAAGTTCCGTGACCCAGGGCTCGCTTGCCGGCATCGTAGATTGCCTGCGCCATGTTGCCCAAGCGAACACCACCGCCGACAAAGACCTCGTCCTCGCTGTCGGAAGCCATGGTTACGGAGTTGAAAGTTTGCAAATCCACTATCATGGCACCGTCCACGCCGCCGAGACCGTATGATGCGTAGGAGTGACCGCCCGACCGAGCCTGAACATGAACATCATTCTGGCCGGCGCATGCGACGGCATCGCCCAGCTGCGTGTCTACCTCGGGCACGACAATAACAGCCGGAGTCACCGGGAGCCGGACATTGTAAGCAGAAGAGGCGTCGTTCCAGTCCGTATCGCAAGACAGCTTGAGCGGTACGTTTTTGTCGTTGAGGCAGTCGATCAAGGGCGAGGAGGCACACGATGCGAGACAAGTCGCGACACTTGTACTCAATATACACAGCAGCTCATTTCGTAGCTTCATGATGGATGTGGCTTGTCTGTATCAGTGGCTGTATTTCCAGACACAATGAGATGCTTTGCCAAAGCTGACTTCCCATATAACGCGAGGCATGCCGCATATTTAAGTTTGAACGGTTTATTTTATTTTTAGATCCTTAGTGAGTTCAAAAGTGTACAATTCCATAATGATGAATTGGAAATGTCGTGAGAAAAACGGGCTTCCTCGTATTCAGCCTAGTCTAGACGTTAGACCCACCGACCACATGAGATCATCATTTGAGGCGGAGGTACGGCTTAAACACGAAGCGTGCTAGCAGCATATCCGCCCACTAGTATTCAGACTAATAAATCAAACGTCTGCCGTCTTTATTATTGTCGACTACTATGCGTGAGAACTGTTGTACGACGGAATGCTTGCAGAGCAACCTTAAAATCTGAAAGTACACGGGTAATCCAACGTCAACAATTTGAGTCACAAGGTTCAACTACCCGCCATCACGTGCCGTACGTCTCAGTTCCAAATACGGAGTACACATGTTGGTTTTGTGTAGTCAAAATAAGGACAGAGTTATATAGCAGGAATGGAGCAAGTGTTATTAGGGGGAGCTTGATTTTGTCCGCATATCCAGACGTACTTTCTGGTGAGGCACTCCACCAAACCAAAGAGTCCACAGGCCGAGTGAGTGCACGGGCAATAATATCGGCAGTACCGAATCTTGGTCTGTAATTAGTGGCTTTGTTTCCTGCCATGCTTTCTCCTCCAATCTTGGACTAGGTGGATATCCATGGTCAAGTTGAGCATGAATGAAGGGACAAGTTTATTATTGGGTCAATCATCAGTTGCGCTGTTGTGATTTTCCTTTGTTATAGTCGGCTGGACTCAGTCCAATAAATAGGAGAATATCTAGAGCAGATTTTCAAGCTAAGGAACAAGTGCCATCAGTTTCAGCCCAAACTTAGCCATTTTAATCATGTCAAATCCCCATAGTGGATCATATCATATAGTAGTCTGTAGTATGCCAAATTTCAAGGACCAATACGCCACTTGTGACTAGCTAGTGTGGACATTTATGAACAGCTGCATAAAGCTTGTCCTTCCCGTTTGTGCATACATAAGTTTTTTGGCCTAGATTAAGCATACTCAATATATCTTCAGATTCTGTAAAACGATTGTATCATTCTATCATTGACTTTGAAATTCGAATGGACCATTTTTCCTTGCGTGCGCGAGAACTGAACTCAGCCAATTACCCTCGAGATGCTCTACGCTCGTGAAGTTTTCTCTCTTCACCTCAAGGCATTGCCGTTATTCCAGATAGGTTTATCATTCTGTGATTGTTTTGATGACTCGGGAGCTACCAACCTCGATGTATTCTTGAATGGCAGCGATCTGCATGCAAACATGTCTAACCTCGTCACGTGACTTTTGTTTTCTAATGCCATTGCTCAAATAGGAAATCCTGCCTCTTGGGCCTGGATTGAAGAGCATTAAATTCACCAACTCTTCAACTTTGGCATAATTTCGGCGCTGGTCATTTACTCTCCGTACACAATGGATTGTCAATCGCCCTCCTATCACGATATCGTCATAGGCGTTGGAGAACTTGCACAGCGGCATCTCGTTTATTCTGTCCAATATAGTGACCGGTATGCAAGGTAGGTAGGTGGCTGCCCGCTCGCTCAACATCAAGGGTTCCAGGATTCCAGGGTCGCATCACGGGCGCTAAAAATAGGGTTCCGGCTTGGCGTGGCAGCTCAGCCAATTACCAGGAAACTGCGACGACACAAGAGAGCCAGATTATAGAAATAGCCCCCAGCCCGGAACCGAGCAGGTAGTATCCGTGTGTGCACTGCAACCTCGTAGGGGTTATTCCTTTTTATATGAATTCAGCTGCGATGGTACCTTGAATGGCGTCAAGTTGAGATAAGAAGCCTCCACTACCTCGCAGGCAGATATGGCGAACCACTGCATCCTCCTCAATATTCATCCATTCGAGTTACAATGTGCTTCAGCTCTTGAAGGGCTATCCGTCACTAGATCTTCATCATCATCATGTCAACACCGCCCCAAGTGAATTGTCCCCAGATTGGGCCTCTGGGGTTTGAGATGAAAGAGTCATCTACTTGTTCGGACCGCGACCTCAAAGGTGTGCAATACCTAAGCGAAGAGACGAGGACCGACAGCACAATCTCCGTCGCAACACCAGATGCATCGACCAAATGGGAAGAAATTCCAGAAAAACCCAAGAAGCTGACAAGAGGTCCACTCAAACAATTGTGCAGCCTCATGGTGACACACGTTCCGGCACTGACCATTAGCTTCGCTCTTTTATGGCAAAACTCTGCGCTTCATTTTTGGTTCGACTTTGAAAAGACAATCTGGATCAACGGGCATGAGTTCAATACCAACGATATACTCCACATGCTGCAGATAGCAGCAAAATTGTACGAGCTTCTGGTCTTGTTATCCTTGTCCAACATTGCCCTCGATCTATATCGAATAAAGTTGATGGGCAACGGTTTGCCATTGGGTCTGGTCACGTCGGGTTATAGAATTGGCGACTTGTCTTATCTCAAGCATTCAGGCTTGCTTTTGGCTTTCCGCAGCCGTGCTGCCACCTTTGCAATCTTCATCGCCTTGGCCTCACTCCTGTCCATCGCAATGGGTCCTGCTTCCGCCATCTTGATGATACCTAGCACGGGCTGGTGGGAGTTTCATGACCCTACAGGCACTTTGTCCTTGGACATTGGTCTGGAACCACAAGCAGAAATTGACTCTTGGCCCAGCCGACTCGATGTAGATTGGCTCAACAGGACCGGACTACTTTACCAATGCCAGGGGAGGAGAATTTCCCAGGGATATATCTGTCCTGCATATGGTATTGACACATTCAATCTATGGATCGGAAGTTGGGACTCAAATCGACTCATTCCAAACATCAGCATAGCCGGAAATATGGCTTCAACCGAGATACGAAGATGGATAAGCATTAGTAACACAGCAACTAGCGATGGGCAGATCACCTTGGCCACGACGGCTTCCTCTGCTGCGCTGGAAGTCACTGGCTACTTCATCGACTATGTGGACATGTACTACTCGCAAGCCGCCGATTTGTTAAAAGATTTTCGGGTAAATATCGCACCATCAAACCAACTGTATCAACCACTGGTAAGTGCCACTGTAGACTTTCGGTGACGAATGCTAGCAAATCGAATTTTCTGTAATGACTAACGCATAACTCACAGGTTCAGTCCAAGTGTCAGTTGTGGGATTGGGATCAAGCCCGGGATGCACTGCGCCGCAATGATAGCAGCGGACTACCATACTGGTCCCTAGACGGCTTGGACTGTCTAGGCGATACAGCCTGCAATAGTTGGAAAGAATTTGATCAAACGGATCGCCAAGTTGACAGTCAGTACTGGGACTTTGACCCGGAAGCTAACATGTTTCCTATTTTTCGCTGGATCAATACAACGGATGGCCTTCTATCCGCCATGGTCAAGATACCGTATACTGCTTACGGGCCTCCTGATCCAGATACCGGGTTGGTAGAACCCATAGGGCAGCGATGGTGGGCCAGTGTATGCACATTCATACCTCACTGGGTCTCATCTTCAATCAGTCTTCCGATCCGCCGGACGAACACTGTGGAGACTGTTGCTTCGAATGCCGGAGACGGTTGGAACTTGGGAATATTTAGCGACTTGGAGGAGAGTGTCATGATCACGATAGAACACGAATGGGCCGATATGCTCAACATACCTGTCAACGATACCGTGGCTGCTTTATGGAAAGACCCAGACTGGGACGCCGCCAAAGACCCTCCACTGACGATTGGGATCCTCGACTCACTCCTGGGGCCTACCATTGAAAGCGACGAAGGCAATCCAGGCTATCTGTCGACCGGGTTTCAGTATCGAGAGGACTCGAGCACTCAATCCTCAAATATTGAGAAGGTCCTGAGCCTAGTCCTCGTCAACGCTCTCTCCCATGCAACCACTCTGTCGTCCGCCCCTTATGTAATCACGCAGCAGACTCCTGACCTCTTGGAACTCCTCTACATTTCGCCAGTAAATCCCACTGGTTATGTCCCCACGCGGCTCGACAGGGGAAATGGAAGCTGCCCCGTAATTTCGTCCTCAGAAGAGGGCGACACTTTTTGCTTGTCCGGCTATGACGATTTCGATCAGATCACTGCTGAGTTTGCGGCATACCAATCGTGGACATTTACCATAGATGAGTTTGGATATGGGGCAGGCGTACCCTCACAAACCTTGACGTTTGCTCTTTTCGTTGTCTATACCTACCTTGCTGTGGTCTTTACCTATCTCCTGGGTCTCTTGCTCTATTGCAAGATCATTCCAAGAATGTTTAGTTTTCGTGAGCAGATGGATCGCCCGGTACAGGTGGCGGGCTGGGATGATTTACAAGATATTGTCGCCTTGTCGTGGAAGTCACGATGTCCCGATGAGCTACAGAACACGGGAGCAGGCGTCGGTTCCTTCTCAAAGGTGTGGAAAAGCCGTGCCATGGTTCGCGTGACTTCGGGAAGGAATCTGGAACTGGTGATTAACGACCCTGGTGAAATGGAACGAGCACGGAGAGAAGTGTATTATTCTTAAATAACCTGAACGTTATACTAATTATAGGCTAGAACCCCAGCCTTTTGTATTACAAGCTTCATTTCCTCTTTCTGAACTTTCTTTTTTCGAACGCTGCAGGAGAGTTTGTAGTACGCTGTAGTCACTAACAGAGTTGTTTCTCATCCCCCATTAAGTTGGTATGGTAGTTGAACGATTCCAACAGCAATGCCACGGACAAACATTAAATTTGCTGTAATGCAAAATGACCTGGCTTTAAACATGGCAACACTAGTGGTCACAAAGGCGGTAGATGCTTTCGCGCGGAACAAGGTCTATTATACCCCGATATGCGCATTGAGACAAACTGACATATTTGGGGTCAATGATTAATATTAATTATTTAGTGATTAAGATTCAGTAGCCTCACATTTGCACACTGTTCGTCTCATGTTATTCAAACCGTTGATTTGTATATGATTTAGAGCCTTCTAGACACCTACCACAAGGGCTTTGTCGTTACTAGAGGTAGACGCAATTTCACATGGAAATATGCCCGTTTGTTTAGTTCAACACTACACTCAACTCCTGACTTGTTCTGCTCCGGCTATAGATTGATAACTATAATAGCTATCTACCGAATCAATGAGGCAAACACTCATTTTAGCACATGTCCAGATATGAACCTGTCCTATCTACACAATTGAGAACCTGGTCTCCCGCCTCACCTCCTCCGAAATTTGGAGCAGATCTTGCCCTCTTTTACGGGAGAAGACTACATAATACGCAACCCACGATAGAAGCCCGGACTTGGGATCAGGGACCACTTCGCCCTTGTCGAAGAAGCACAGGCTGCGAGAAATATTTGAAGCCAAGTCTGGACGACGGCCCACAAGCTCACGGCATACATCCTCGGATGAGAAAATACCGCCTTTCGGCACAGGCACAAATACAATCTCGCTCCAATACTGATTGCCGGATTTAAACGGAAGCGAAAGGAGACGTGCCGTGTCTTTCTGGTCTTCCAGGCCGGAGAGCAGCGCTAGACCCCCAAAAGTCGATTCCGTAAGTGGATCTAGAAGCCCACGACTCTTGCAGTCCAGGAGGTCGTGCGTTAATCTCCAGCAGCCAAGCACTAGGTTCGACTGTCGCCTCAATCAAGTCATTACTGGCAAGGTCTGTAATACCATCCAAGTTGGTGACGTACTTGGCTCGTGACCGCTGGACGCGCGCTTGGAGATGGTAAAAGCCCGTGCGGAAGCCCAGTCGAACCAGACTCTGATGCAGCGAGTTCTTGAGTATCTCGACTTCATCATGAGGTAAAGCCGAGGGCATAACATTGGCGAGCTCGATGAAAGTCTGCAGGTCTCCATCCTGCTTCGATGCGGCATCAGCGTCCTTTGGAAGGTCATCCGAGGTTTCGAAGAAGAGCAGCTCCCCGTCGCTCAGCACCAAGTTTGCATCGACCTCGGGCCCGTCGCAAAACGGTTCAATGACAACTTCGGCACCGTGTCGACTGAAGTCAATTGAATCAAAAGCCTGCACCAAGTCTGCTTCATTGTCGAGTCGGAACACACCCTCGGACCCCCGGCCGCTGCAGGGCTTAACAATCAGAGGGTATGACAATTGAGGATGCTGCTCAACTGTCTCCAGCGCCTCCTTTAGACTGGACACACGGTACGCAGCATTGCCTTGAAAGGCGCTGGTCCGCTGCTTGTCTGTGGCGATCTCGAAGGCACTGGCAGGCGGGGCCGGAAGACCCAATTCTTTAGCTGCCCTCGCTGTGCCTACCTGTAGCGGTTCGAAGAAGCTTACAAGACCTTCCACCGGCTTGTTGTAGCCCTTGATAGCATCTACGATACGGCTTGCTAGTCCATCATCAGGGGTACGATCAATGGGCAGTTGAGCTTCGACCCAAGATGCATATTCGGGTGTACTAGTCCAGTGGTTCGGGCGATCAAGCTGCACGATGCCTATATTAAGCGCACGCGCAGCTCTAAAAAACCCCAGCCCAACAAGTGGCTTCCGGACGCTGCCGACCAGCGCAAGAGTCTTTCGCGGTCTTTGGCCCGGCTGGATGATTGGAAACGACAAACGGTTCTCAAACTCGCGGCCCAACGCGGCTGGGTCCAGGACTGCATTGCTTGAGATGAAGAGGGCACTCGCAGCTGACTTGAGCGCCGCATCTAATGAGCTGGCAATTTGTCGTCACCAGAAAAAAGCCTAGTAGGACTCGTCAAATTGACGAAATTGTGTGTACCGGCAAGGTCAGTTAATCGGATCTCCAGGATATCAGACCTGACCAAATGCCCAGGTTTAGAAGGAATGAAGAGCAAGAGCCCGACTTCGTGGCGGGGAACCTGGACGACCTGTTTGGATATCTCAACTAGAAGCTGGGCGCGAAGTTGGACAACTTCTTGCTCATCCGGAACACCCAAAGGCAACACACCCTTTGGTGACGGCTCCGAGTTGCCAGTCGGAGGGGATAAAGTCTTTAGGGTACTTTCAAGTCTAGAAAGGCTCTCAGGCGAAGAAACCCCGACGGATACATGGATGACACTGATACCGCCATCTCCAAAGGGGTTCCAGCGCTCTACTTCATTGACAATGAGTATATCTTTAGCATCTTGCGTGGCTGTATCACACAATTAGCTTCATCATAAGCAAGAAGAATGAGGCGCTTACCGAGTTCCGAATTGTCTGTGAATCCATTGTGAGATGGCCGACGGCCCTGGTCAAGATCTATGATAGCCATGGTGAAAGACTCTGAGTGCAGGTGATTTCAAGAGCCAATAATCAACGTGTCGGAGCCCTGAGCTACTTGAGCAACGCTTTAGAGATCTCTAGAATCTTCTCCACGTTGGGGACGACCAGCTCTAGTTCTTTGCGTGCTAATTGTTATCTCAATAGAAGCTCTGCAGGCTGTAAGAGATGCAATCTTGAGCCTGCATCTGGCACTCGATCTTTCTCCTGTCAAGGATTGGTGTTAACTGCTTGGAACTTTTCGACCAAAGTTCTATTTTTATAAAGCTGATCCACCACTGATTATGGGAATCTTGGCAGTAGCCTATGCCATGACATTGCATGTTCTTGCCTCATATGACGCGAATGAAAAAATTGCTCAACGAGCGTCGACAGCAAATCATCGCAAGGCTGGAAAGCATGGTGTGACGATCCGACAGACCCGATGAGCCTTGTCATCCGTTATTCTGGGAATGCTACGTCGCACCGCCTGCATAGCCTTGCATATCCGCCAGCTCTCATGGTGATGGCCTTACCCCAAGGTAATTAACTATTCACCCTTCGCATTGCGCCATCTCAAGCTTCTATTGCGACCCTTCTTAGCAAGAGTGCTTGATGTACTGTGAAGTACTAATTCACGTTGTGTGGCCATTGCGATCTTTGTTCGGGGCTTGGATCCCGAGCTTCCAGAGTTGTAATAGTTGTGGAGGAAGATCCTTGGAGATCCGGCGGTGTCGGACAGGGGCGCATTCGCTTGCTGGAGATTCAAGAATAATTTCTTCGTTGCCGATGTAGGGAGAGGAATAGGTTGAAACAAGCATTGACAAGTCCTGGGCGAGTCGCGGAAAGTCTAGAGATGTACCGCGATGCCTAATCGACACAGAACTAGTCCGACGCCCCAAAGAGGTGGATTAGGATCTGATAGGGCTCTCTCCTGCAAATAAGTGTTAATGCGAAAGGCGCTCAGGTCGAGTTAGTGCCTGTGTAAGGGGTTCAATGAAGACCAGGACCATCAACCCACGGGCGTTGGCTTGTAGGTAAAATACAGCTCAAGGAGACTCAGAATGTTCATGGGAGTAAATGAACACAGGTTTTACAAGAAGAAATATGTATATTTTAGTAACTTATGCGATATGCGAAAGAGATAAATTTCGTAGTCTGAACGGAAAAGAATAATCAACAACAAAAAGAACTAAAGTAAGAGGAATATTGGAAAGAAAAAGCTTCTCCTAGTGGAACAAATCCAACATTCTTCACAAGACACCCAAAGTTCCCCATGAACTATTATGCCGTGATATCAAAAACCAATTCAATGCTGATCATCATTTCTCAATGATGGAAAAGGTGATTGGAGAAATGCGCTGCGCATTGAAGATGTCCAGCCACGCCTCATAAGCCTCAGAAACCTGGCCCCATTTGGCTTGCACAGATTCAGCTTCCTTTTTGCCAAAGTTCGCTGGCTCAATTCCTGTTATAATGTGGTATTGGCGGCACTGAGCGTCCATATCAACGAGAATGTCAGCCACACCGGAGACACTGGAAAGAAGATCGTCCAGCGGCTCCGTGAGGTGATCGACGGCTTCGACAGTGTGCTTCATGAACAGTCACACGGTTATAACCTTGATTAACACTAACCTTGTCCTCTCTTGGCATTTGCTGTGCAATGGCGCAACGTTCAGCCCGAATCCTATTTTCATCTAGCTTGAACCCTTTTGACAGGACTCTACGCTGCTACTGGCCAGTCCCGCAATGCTTGGCCTTGTTCATACTGTGCATGACATCGGTCTGGCCGGTCGAGGCTTTTTGCTACTACCATATTTGGTTGGCAATGCATCTACGTTGGCATGCAAGCACAAAATGCTTCGCCATGAAGCTTAGTCACAGCCTTGCGCACAATCAATCGCTGAATCTGAGGCTCGTCCGTTCGCAGACTGGTACTTTTCGACTCCTCAGATTCATCTCCGTGCAATCTTCGAGATGAATCAAGATGTATGAATTGAAGTATCAAAAGTTCCATTATCTGTCTGAGCTGTCAAAATGTAGGAATAAGTGGAGCGCTTCTCCACACATGTATATATCTTTAACCATCCAACCTCTGTTGGACGTGAACAACTCAACTAATACAACAACTATTACCCATACCTATCATATCTTTTCATATGAGCTTGCTTCATGTTGGCCGTCAGCTGCAAATAGCAATTACCTTTGGCGAATGGTGGCAGCGTCAACTAGTGTTATGGAAGAATGCAAGGTTGGAAAACTGGTCACTTACATCATGTCACTCGCTTGCTACTTGGAAAAATCTCCTGTCTAGTTATCCTCCAGTTTATCACTCTCTCAGGGAATCCAAATTTTCATATTCGACAAATTCATGATCTAAAGCAATGGCTTCAAACAAGGGACAACATCGAGATGAGCCAGCAAAGGCCAGGAATATTCCAGCCCTCTCCGTACCAAGGTCATTATCTATCAAATCAATGGCCGAGGGTGTCAGAATGGAATTCTTCAGCTTATCCAGCATTGTACCTGACCCCCCGAGAAACATACCATGAAGGAGCAACTTTATACCACGGACCTCTGCTCTCACATCAACCTGAAAGTACATATGTTGGAAACCAGAATAACACAGGACTTCCTGATGTACACGCATCGCACACAAGGCGTGAGCCTTCGTGCGGTCGGTTCAGAAACTCCGAGTCCGCGGCATTATCACTCAACAATGGATGCAACGGGTACAGATCAACAGATATTCCGAACTCGAACCAAGAGCCGAAAATAATAACCCGAACAGGCTGGACTCACCACTTCCATGGGATACTCATCCATGTGCCCGCCATCCTCGCATCAGTAGCAGCCGTCAATCTAGGAATTATGCCAGTTTATTGGTATCCCGAAGAGGGCGCCGTCATCAGAGGAGAGTTGATTAAAGCAGACATCATTGCCAACTTGATTCAACTCGCCGCAAAACTGCACGAGATTCTGATCGTCTTGTCGCTATCTGCAATCGCATTGTCGATATTTCGTCGTCGCCTCGTCGGAGGTGGTGTCCGGCTCGGATTCCTGACGGGCGGTTATCGAGTGGGTGATTTGCCGTATCTCTGGAGTGCGGCCTTCCGTCACCAGGGCCTTGACAAGTCGAGACCATGGGAACTGGTACACTGTGAGTTCCTCGCGTTCGCGACCATCATGTCAACCATTGTTGGGCCGGCATCTGCTGTCCTCCACAGCCCTACTCTTGGCTAGTACGACTTCAAAGGCAACTCGGCCTTTGAAAACATTACTCTCCCTCTTATATGTTACAACGAGTCCGTCGAAGTCTGGACAGTTCATTTGCGCGATTACAATAATGGGTATACATATCGGACAAAATTGGGAACTTGCGATATCCTGGATTCGTCCAAATATCCAGCTTCAGGCTATTCTGAGCTGATGGGCTGGGCTGAAAATTTGGGAGCCACAGACTTGGCAAACAATCTGATATTCCAATCCGAGTCTACCAAGATCCGCCGATATCTGAACATTACCAAAAAAGGCGACAGGATGCTCAGTACGACCCCACCGCATTTTCTCATGAACAGTATCGGTCTTTTCCAACAATTCATCAACACCACAAGCGTTGGCGCTGTGTCAAAGGAACCCCGTTACCAGTTGACGTCTAAAGGAGACAATCAGTACCAGCCGTTTGTCCAGTCCATTTGCGAGACACATCCGTACACCAATTCGAGCCCATATCTATCCTTTAAGTATCCAGTGGGCCTTGAATGCTTTGGAGATGCCGACTGTGAACATACTAAATCACACCCACCCTCTCTTGCCGATGTCTGGCCGAATGCGACTTCCTGGAGCAGCAATAGTCTCAACCCAGAATACACAACACACCATGACAATTCTTCGGTTGTTTTCACGAGTGGGCTCGTGTCGAATAATAACATGGACCGTGAGCTTTACCTGTGTACGATGTTGGCGAGCTGGGCGGGGTCTACATTCACGTACACCCCCCAAGTTGACGACATTCTTCGGGCCAGACCCAGCGCTGGCAATGACCTGCAAGAGGCGTACCACAAAAGGTTTGATGGTAACATCCGGGTCATCAAGTTTGAGAGGGATTGGTTTCCCATATCCAACCCGGAATTAAAATTCAGCAATGATCATTTGAGCAATACCACCGTCGGCCGGCTTATTCAACAACTAAGATATAATGAGACAAAGAACGGCACCAGTGCAGATCACATAGACCCGCTTGGTCACAGCGATACTCCTCCAAATATCTCTCTCGCCAAGGTTTTTGGAGCGTACCTAACCGAAAGTCTCTCGCGAAGCTCATTGGGCTCGGGTCCGTTCGTGAGGCTGGTCGAGACAGACAAGGAGCTCAGTTTAGTAGACCTGACGAACCAGCACGGCTACTTTCGCGACATCAGGACATACAAACGCTTGAACGAAACGCATTCAAATGTTACGGCCCAGGGGATCACGTATTATCCAGAACGGACATTTGAAAACTATACGGCAACGTTTAAACAAGCCTTGAACATTGACATGCAAGCCAAGCGCTACGGGTACGGGTCGGGCCAGCGACGCCGCACACTGGATTTTGCCGTCTCCATGATGTGCATCTACCTCGGCACTGTATTCACCTACGGTCTCGTGATTGCTGTCCTCTCTGTGCTGGAGTTGCTCCAGATCCATCTGTGGGGAGGACCTGTGCGGGTCTTGAGTGTCGCGCCGTGGTCAGACTTGCAGGATCTCTTTCTTCTCGCCCTGAGAACGCCAAATCCCAATGACCAAGATTCGGCAGACGTAGGTGCCGGCGTCACTTCGGATCAGATTTGGAAGAAGATTGTACGGGTCAGAGCAGATCATGCTGACAATGTGCAATTGGCTCTGGACCAGAATCCGGATGATACAAGTAAAGTAGAGACGGTTGGGGGCAAAAAGTATTATTAGAATAGAGTCGATCAATTTTGGAGACGAGTCATTCACAAGGGAGCGGACTAGGCAGCAATTAAAATCAGTCTTGCACGTTAATAAAGCATTCAATAGTGCCTCACAATACCACACTCGATGGCATTTTCGAAACTATCCGTGAGATGACTGATGTTGAACAAATATGACTTGTGGCCCTGCCCTCGATCTGATTAGAACAGCGCCGAGTCCCTAGGACCAGTTCAAATTACGAAATCGCCAATGATAGCCGTTGTACAGGACGTGTCTACGGCACGAAGGATTTAAACCTCAAACATTGGATTTGGGCTTGGCCGGCGCTTTGTCTAATCTCTTCCACTCCAAGGCGAAACTAACTAGGAATGACAAAATTGCGACAGAGGTGGTAAGATACTATACGTAAGGATGGTAAGCATTTGAACAGCAAGGAATCAGTCAGCCTGTCACATACAAAGATACTCGTTATGGCTTGGTTGTATGCCTTCAAGAAGCCAGGCAGCTGCTCTGGCAGTATAAGGTGGCGAGCTTGAGTAGCTCCAGCTTGCAACACCATGGTGGTGTTTACTTCGGGTGCATACCGAGAGAGAAGAGCAGGCAGTCGATTGTTGAATATAGTCTGAGAAGCTGATACCGATACAGCATTTCCCAGTTGCATAAAGAGATTCATAGACGTTATTGATATGGCGTGTTTGGCAGGTGGTACAAATTCTTGGACAGAAGTGATTGGCTATAAATGGTTGATATTTAGTGATCTAATTGCCATATGTGGAATACTGTCTTACTCACAATCTGGAAGGCTAATCCGCGCCCAAAACTGGTAACAATCTGATACCCTATCCACTTCCCTGTTGATGTCTCGGGGGTAAGCGTCGTTAAAAGACCAGACCCAATACTAGTGATCAAGCCGCCGATGATAGCCCAAGGCGGGATATATCTTAGCTTCCGCAGCAATGATCCGCAAGCCATGGTGGCAATGACCATGGAAATCAGGGATGGCAGTATGTGAAGTGCGCTCTCTTCGGTGCTATCACCTTTGATGGCCTGAAACCATAATGGCAGGAAGAACGGGATTGCCTGTGTAGCTCCTCCCTGGAGACATATAAGTATACTCCCCACGTAGACTGAACGTTGGGTTAAACAAGAGGGTGGGATCAATGCGTCATCTTGTTTGAACCGGCACCAGAAACAGAAAAGCACAGCGGAGCATACACCACCGCAAAGTAGCCCGATGATGGTAGCCGATGACCAAGATATCGTAGCTTGTCCGCCCCACGTCAGAGCGAGTAGAAGCATCACGGCAGCCGAGGCAAACAAGACGAATCCGACTAGGTCAATTTTACTCGGAAGTGCCTTCAGCCCTTGTCGAATGGGTGGCTTACTGGCCTTCTCTGGCAGCTTCATCAACGAGGCGCAAATTATGATAAAGCCGCTCATAAATAGCAGCATCCAAAAGCCTACAGCGTTATTAGCGACAACTGTTGCACACCAAACAATGGGGGGAGGGAAAAGCTACACCAGCGCCACCCTGCACGAGCCGCTAGTGCTCCAGCAATAATAGGACCAGTCATGGACCCTACAGGTACTATTGAGAAGGCACCCGCAGTCACGACGGGGCGAATCTCGGGCCGGCAAGAAGGACCGATCAGTAGCAAAGCTCCTCCGAATTGGCCTGCTGCTCCTATTCCGTTTATCACTCGGCCGGCTATAAACATGGGGCTCGATCTTGCCAGCGAGGAAACCAGAAGACCGATGCTAAAGGTGCCAATTGATGATAGGTACACGAGTTTGACGGGTAGTTGGCTGTATAACTTGCCCCCTACAGGCGTGAAGACACATCTGGTACGGTCACATTAAATTAGTTTCGACAAATCATTCCACGCCGAAAGGAAGAAAAAAAGGAAGGGAGCTACGCACAAGGACAAAACATATGCTGAAGAGTACCACGAAATGTTGGTCACATTTCCAAATTGGTCCGTCATTATTGGGACCAAGGTGGACAGCATCGTGAGCTCCAAAGCTACAAGGTAGATGCCCAAGTATAGAAGGGTAATGAGGAGGACGAGTTTCAGTCCATGGAGATGGGATTGTTCCGGTTGTTGTGGTCCTGCCTGGCTTGGAGGGTCAGCTTGTGTCTGTGTTGTGGTGTCGTGCTTCTTCTCGTCGGGCAACGTTGACGCGTCCGCCGCTTCCAAGACGTCGTGATCTGTCGGTACGGTCATTTCCCCCGTTTTGTCCCCCATTGTCGTCGGGATCGAAAGAATGCTATGTGAATGAAGGCCAAGCTATGTAATAGATTCACAACAACGGTGTTGGGAAGAAAAGAAAAACTAGAGAGCCAAGCTTTGGAAACTTTTATAAACAAGCTTTAAGGACAGGCAAACAAGCCTTCCAAACAAGCTTTCCAAATAATAAACAATTTCTCAGGGTACGCCACTGGAACATGCTTGCATACGCGACCTGCTTTCAAAGCGTTATTCCAACAATCAACAGCAGGGATTATTGGGTAGCATTATCTAGATACGGATGATTCCCGGCTGCTGCTGCTGCTGCCTAGTGTCTCCAGGGGACCCGCCAAGATCAGATCATCCCGTCCAGCTGAGGATTGTAGGGTAGCCTGCCGATTGGCCGACGCTATATAAACCACACACAGTAAACGGTAGTATTGATAACATATCTTAAACCCGTTGTCAAAAACATCATGGCTCAGTCGCCAGCCCGTACCATGTATCAACAACCGGCTGAGCCAATGGATAGATTTAGGTAATTTTCGGCGTATACATTCGTTGGGTGCAATACCCGAAGCGGCCCGGAATCGTGCACGATGCTTTGCAGATTCCACGGCGCAGATTTACTGAAACTTTACTATACGATAACGATTTGGGTCACAAAATGAATCTCAATTAAGGAGGATACGAGCGTAGTCTTGACGTCGTGCAAAGTATTCTCATCAAGTTTGGTTTAAAGGTACTTACCGATTCATTATTGTGGGTTGGTTCCTTATCTGATTTGTGATAATCTACAAAAGTATCGCCGGTCGCCAGTGTACAGCACTGCCCGTTCCCTTTCAACGATTTCATCTAAAAGATAGATCTCGAGGCGCCTGCCGTGCCGGCATCATTTCCCCGGCAAACAGCCCTGCACGTCACCTCCTCCCGCAGAGGGCGTCTCCGCAATCATTGTGCGCATGAGCAATGCTCTGGCCGAGAGTCTCAACAATGCCAATCGCGTAGAGAATAATGTTGTATAGTAGTGTTATAGGTAGTAGCGAACCGACCCGGTGGTCTTAGACAAGTTTGTGCGCCTATATGAAGCTGTTCTTAGCTCTTTCTTTCTTTCTTTTTCCT
>NW_006917091.1:1784623-1816925 GCF_000516985.1 Pestalotiopsis fici W106-1 | reverse complement strand
GTCTCTTCTTCTTTCTTTCTTCTTTCCTTCCTTTTCCTTCCTTCCCCCCCCCCCCCCCCCCCTTCCCTTTCCTTTTTTTTTTTTTTTTTTTTTACCGCAACGTCTTGTCGTAAGGTACTGCCCGAGGACTTTTTCTCCTTTTGAATTCAAAGTCCGTGGTGTCTTTGGATTTGGTTGAATGATGGTGTTGTATCGTCGGTCGCAGGACTATGGCTCTGTTTTGAAAGTAAAGCACACAAGGTACAGGTGCAGGTGCCGAGGTATTGCGATGCGATTCATAGCAACCCGCCGCCTAGCTTGGTTCACTGCGAATATTAAACTCGGCTGATGCAGCGGAAGGCAAAGGAATTCGCGTCTATCGATGTTCTTGTTGCTTTGAGGTATACGAGAAAGAAGAGGACTTGTACAGACGTGCTGCTGCACCATTGCTCCCACCCGCCATGATAAAAATGCCAGACATTATTGGCCCAAGTTCATGCTATATGTACCGGTATGGTCTCATTGTCTATCGATCCACCGGCTTAAACCGAACCCAGAGATCAGGCTTTTCCAACATGCCCCAAAGCTTGAAATCTCTCTCGTAATTAATGTCTTGGCCCGGTAACAATTCCACATCAAAGGTCCAGAGCACCTTGGCAATGATGAGTCGAATCTCATGCCACGATAGAGTCATACCGGGGCAGGCGCGGATGCCGACGCTCCATGGGTGGAAGTCGTCGCGAGCATCATTCTCAAAGGCAGCGTCCCAGTCCGCGTGATCCCGAGGCAGCCAGCGTTGAGGCCGGAAATTGTATGGGTCATAGAACCATCTCGAGTCACGCGTAAAGGCGTAGTTGCCGTATTGCACTTCAACCTGTATCTGAAATCAGCATCATTCGGCTCGAGACTGGATGTAAGTGGGATATAACTTACACCCTTGGGAATATAGTGCCCGTCGACTGTGGCACCAGGACTCACGCGCGGTTGACCGGTGGCGCCAACCACAATGATACGGAGCTGCTCCATGACAGTGGCATACAAGAACTTGAGAGGAACTAGAGAGTCGGCTGTGATATCGTCGTAGCTAATAAACGTACCCCGGATCTCCTTAACCAGACGTTGGTAGCTCGGGGGATCCTGCAGAATTAACGCTATAATGCCGTGGAAGGAACTTGAGATGGGTTCGTATCCCGCCAGGAGTAGATGTAGACAAATGGTCTCGAGAGATTCAAGGTCATTTTTAGGGGGGATAGGGGCACCGGGAGCCAGAAGTTGGTCAAAATGGTCTGGGTGCTGTGTCATGCCCCGATCATCGATGCGTTTCATGAATGCCTTGTTGTTGGCACTAATGGCTCTTACGTAGTTCCCAATGGCCGCAGGTGGCACAGAGAAATACTGAAGCCAGCCAAGCAGAGGGAACTTCTTCGCGTTTGTGTGCATCGTGACAAAGAAGTTGGCAGCCCAGATGGACTCCAGGTATGGCGAAGATCTCTCTACATGGCGTGTCAGTTGGTAAACCAAGGGTAAAGTGATGCTAGTATAAGACTTACCCTCTTTCAGTTGGTCCATCTCCCGGCTATATCCCAGATCGGCTGCTATGTCCATGGCAAGCCAGTCTGCCCACTAAACAAACCAAGGTAAGAGAATGATCAACTCTACCATTTCGATGCGGACTCACCTGTCTCAGTTCTATGCCTCGGTCGCTCTGAACAGTCTTCTTCATCTTTTCCACAAAAATGTCAATATACTTATGGATGATTGGTTCTTTGGTCTTGAGTGACTTGGCGCTAAATGCCGGCAGGAGCCATTTGACTTTCTGACGGTGCTTGACGGGGTCTGTTTCCCAAGTGATGCCCTGGTCAGCTCTACCAAGGCTGATGAAATCAGATTTGGTAAAATGCTCGAAACCTTTTTGCTGAGATCCAAACATGTCTAGGGTAAATTATTCAGTAAGAGTCGGTTTCATTTTCGTTTTCTGGAAACTGTGTAGGACTGGGGTACTGACCTGTTCCAGCCTGTGGAGTGATGAAAACCAGCTCGTTTGGTGCAATGCGTACAACGTCGCCTGTAACAGCCATTAGATATCATGGGCAAGACTATGGTGCTCTGATGCAGATTGTCTCACCATATTTTCTGTGGGCTTCGGCGATCGCGAAAGGGTATTTGCCAGTGATCCTATGGCATCAATATGAGCAATGAAGTCGAACAAGCTGGGAACGTTAGGCAGTCAACTCACCATTGGTACGCATACCATACATTGGAAATGGCTGCAAGCTTGGGTCCTGGGTATCTAGCTGCAGGATGAAAGTAGAGATGATAGATGCATCGAATTGTCGCATATGTCAAAATCTGTGATACCAATGTCAGTCTATGTAAGAGCGGAAGTCATTGGCGACAGAAATTCACGGGGGTTGCGCCTTACTCACGGTAACAACAGCAAGGACGGCCTTGTGAGAGGCAGCGCCCTCAAGCATGGACTCCATCATTTGAGGCGCCATTTTGTCGTCCAACAATCCGAACCTTTTCAGCCTCCACGGAGATGGTGTATTGTCTATTGGGGGGAACCATGAGGAGAAGAAGAATTCAACCACTGAGAACTTGTGGGTTTTAAATCAACAGAGAAACGTGATGAAGAGACGTTATGTTATTATGGAGCAACGCAGGGATATCTATTATTATCTAGTACGGGTGTGTATTCCTTCAATTGATTAGCAGAAGCAGCCCCCTGTAGCGGAGCGATAGTGTCATATTCATGGCTCTAGTCCACACTATCCTACTTCAGCGGGTCCCGCCGCAGATGATTGATGCGGCGCGATAGTATTCGGTGCGCCACTGTGACTATGGGGATCTGAGATGACCATCGGACAGGCTCACCACCCGGGTATATATTTACGAATGTGTATAAAGTAATCACTAGAGCTTGATTTGTGTTACACTTCTCATGGTCTTTCCTTTTTTTTGTCTTCCTATTAATTCTTTGCTTACATCTCTGGGACCAAATGAATCGGTTCACCATTGAAACTCAACGTTTTTACTGCAACTCCACTACAATAAAATTGAGAATTATTCAAATCAGTTTTTGTTCAGCCTGTCTATCGTGCAAGAGGTGGTATCTGCTGCATCGTGTTCGACAGTAAACTTGTGGACGAACCGCATATCAAGTCCACTACACAACATTAGTAGTACCACGACGTTGGAGAAGCCAAGGGACGAGTTCATCTGCAGCGGGGTAAGCGAGAATGCACTCGAAAATGGAGAGTCTTTTGTTGGGGGCCGAATTCTCGGCAATGCAGAATGATTGATCTTTGTTCGACAGCGGTGTAGATACGACAGGGCCGCCTGCCATATGTGATCGTCTGATTGGGTGGTCGAAATGTCAGCTTTCTTGCTCAGTTCCTGAGCGGGGGTCTGTCTAGAGTCTGGACTCTGCTGCATGCACCACAATACGGCAGCACTGGCCGGCCTACAACATGTTCATCAGGCTGGCAGACGAGGGAAAAAGGCCATGTCGACTTTGCCAGCCTCGCCTCTCAACTTTCAATCTTTGTTTCCAAAAAAGCAACTGTATTGCCTCCTTCATGTGTCTAGGCCCCGAGTCGAAGTAATTACCGTAGCATGGTTCTGGACGGACAGAAGTTAGAGGCGCTTCTCAAGCGGCTGGACGAGCAGCGGGACGCGTACTTGGAAAGCCAAAACCTCTTGAATCAGCTGCTCGAGGAGACTCGTGAAGCAGCTGCAAGTCCGGCGCAGATCCCGCAAAGCTCGCAGACATCGCAGACATCACAGACCGCCTCACAACAGGACGCGCGATGGCGCAAGACCTCAACGGGACTTGATTCTCTGGTCACATCGTCTGCATCTAGAGCGACAGGCGAAGATTCAGACGAGGAGGAGACTGGAGAAGACTTCTTTGCACAGACGCCTCTGGAACACCAGGAATACACCCAACAAGGGTTGCATGAGCACTTGACATCGTACCATTGGTCTGAGGAGGGCCGCAAGATACTTGCTAACGTGCTCGAGGATCCCAAGTCCCTACTTGCATCAAATTTGTTACCTGTGGCGAGGGGCGCTGTCCCTGACCGCAGCCACCTGAGTCATCATCAAGTCTATGATGTCGGCACGGACGGTGCGCCACTGGCTTTAGAGAGACCCGAACAGGAGCAGCTTCCATCGAATGCATTGCGCATTTGGCATGCCATCAAGGAAGTCAACAAACCCTCAAACGAACGGCGGGCAGTTGGACGCATCACCGTTATGCATGAGCCCTCGCCTGTTCTCTTCGGCGCGATTCACTATACCATGCAAAAGTATTTTGATGTCGACGAACTCTTCAAGCACTTGGTGCAATCCGAGGCGTCTTCTGCTAGTCTTCATCGAGTGTACAACGCCGACGAACGGCGCCGCCGCACTTTTGTCTTCAACTTTGAATACTTTACCCTCTTGGGCGACGACTGTCAGCCCATGGCGTGGCAGCTGGCTGATCGACAGGAAGAGCGCGCGGCGCACCACATTGCCATCACGCGCTGCAGCTCCGTCATTGCTCTGCATCTCGGTGGCAAACCCATCAAACGGATCAAGAACCGCTCGCGCCGAAGCAACGGGAATCAAGGTTTCGTTTACGACCCCTTTGCAGCTTGGCAAGTGCTCAACATTCAGTGCTACCCGGATTGGCAGTGTAGCCTAGACGTGCACGACTCGACCAAGCACTACGTGAACGGCGTCGAGGCCTTCATGGTTACCATTCTTGGCGAATTCAAGGATGCCCAGCGTCGCTTCGAAGGCATATACCACAAGATCAGCCGGCTCATTACGCCTCCGCTCGACTTCATGTTCAATGAGGACGTCCGCGAGAAGTTACTATTTGAAGACGCCGATTTCACCTTTACACGACGCTACTTTTGGGCGGCGCAGACGCTCGGAATCGTGAATGAATCCATCAAGGCTATGATTGATGCGTATGAAGACAATTTCACTGAAGAGGTCTGGCTTGGCACCCACAAAACGCTATGGTTGCTTGAGGAACAAGACAGTCCTCGGAACCTGTACTTTCGGAAGAAGATGTCAACGCTGCGTGCAAAGTTTGAGACCCAGATGCGAAGCCTCGGGAAACTGATTGTCGAGATCGACGCTCGCCGCAATGAGATCAGGACGCTACGTGAGGAGCTATTCGTTGGCACCAGCATCCAAGAGTCGCGCAAGTCAGTCGAGAATTCCGACATCACGGTGCTGCAAGGACACAACATCAAGATTCTGACCATGGTGTCCATATTTTTTCTGCCGCTAACCTTTGTGACGTCGGTTTTTGGCATGACCAATATGCCAACGGACGAGCAGTACTGGAATTTTGGCATCGTCACCGCGTGCGTCTGTATTCCCTTTTTTGTGCTCATTGGCTCTCTGAACTCGAACCGTGGCATGCATTTCTGGAGCCACAAGACGCGAGTTTTCTTGCAAGCAGTGGCCAATTTCTTAGCATGGCTAGGCCGTGGTGGTAGACAGCGTCAGGGGAATGCCATGCCCAATCCACTGAATGAGAGCAGAAGCAGAATGGGGCCTCGCCGTGTCTCTGCAAAGTCTGCCACCTCGTTGGAGGCGCGAAAGGCAGTGCGCCTGAGAACGGAATCGGTGTCTGCTGATGTCACAAGTAGCGATGTCTTCGGCAAGGGACCAGTAAACAGGCCGGGAATCCCAGGGAGACTGGCCGAAAGTTCCGCGGCAGCTGTCCCTACCACGCAGCTTGCTAGCATGATACTTCACGAGTCAAGGCGGGCGCAGAAAATCAGTTACAACCTAGACAACCCGCATGACATAGTATAGATTATTGGAGCTTGCACGAATTCTTCTCCTAATCAAGGACATCTGATCTTGGCTTCTTGGGATATGATCAAAATTTCTTATAAGAGATTAGCTATGCGTGATACATATTTGGTATTGGTCTCATGAATTTCATTTCTTGATTGCAGGACAACACTCCAGCCACCTCCAATCTGAAACATTTCCGTGCATAAAATAACTTCCCAAAGTGCATACTTCTACGTCGTTGGCGAGCTTCATGGTCTTTCAGCTGCCAAGGATGAAATGTAAAGATGTGCATTAGGATTATAGTATAACATGATGTTCCTTCCTCCGAATCAAAAAAGGGCATCATCGTTTGCTATGATGTTGTAGTGAGACCACCAGCACCGCGGGTCAAGGTCATGCTTAGACATGACCTAATCATTCATGTGTCTTTATCGCGACATACCGCCAAGCCATATCACAAAAGTAGGAGCTCCATACCAAGCTCAGGCTAGTGTGGAGATATATACGCGTGTCAGTCCTGACAAGTGAGGAATTCGTCATTTTCAAAAGCTTATATTTTCCTTATCAAAGCCACACGCTAGAGTTGCGTAAATGGAAATGGAACAACGCGTTCAATGGTGCAAGGAAGTAACATTGCGGCTTATGATTGAGGTGGCCGATAGCTACGGGTGCCTGACCTTGACCTCTATCGCCGCTGAATACATAAATACCTAAGGTTAGGTTAGTAGTTGGCCCACTTTCCTAGTCCCACAGCACCTCGCTTCGGCCTTCCTTCCCAGAATTATCCAGCTAAATGTGGTCGGTTCGGTCTAATCCTCATCTGACCGCACGCGTATCATTTCATCGTTTCCACTGCAAAATGCTTCGATGATGGTACACAACTAGACCCCTAGATGCATCCGCCCATACGAAAGTGACAGCTTTGTACTGTCTTGGCCCATCCATTCGAGATTCGAAAATGACGCTAGTCCCCAGTGGCTGCTGGACCTGCCAGGTGCGGCATCGCAAGTGTGACCGGGAAACGCCTCGGTGCCACGAATGTAGTGACAGGAACATTCAGTGCCATGGGTATGGACCAAAACCCAGCTGGATGGATGGTGGCGTTGCCGAGGCCCAAGAACGGTCCCGCATCAAGGCGGCCGTCAAAAGCAACTTTCGGCAAGTCAGGACACGGCAGAACGAGGCTCGAAAAGCGAGGAATCCCCAATCTAGAGACACGGCTCCAGTGGTGCCAGCTTCTTCGTCTCAGATCTACACCCCAAAATCCACTGACCATGAGTCCAACGACGTTTCACCGTGCGACACGGGCAGTCCAATACATGGCCAACGGAGTGCACTCGAGCAGACCGACAATCGGGCTGATGCAAAGGGCTCGGGTGACTTGTCTGCTCAGGAAGCTGGTCTCGTCATGTATTACCTAGATCACGTGTTCCCATGGCAATTTCCATATTCTTCATCTCAATTCAGATTGGGTCAGCGCGGATGGATTCTGTGGCTGTTGATGAGGAGGGGTCCTTTTTATGATGCTGCCATGAGCTTGGCTTCTCTCCACCGCCGTGCTAGGAATCACGACAATGATGATGGAGACGAAGCGTAGTGGCAGAATCAGCGGGTACTTAACCATCACTCGAGAGCATTGCAGCGCCTCTGCGATTTCTGTCAACGTGAGGGGGGCACGAAATTGCTGGAAAACAAGACTAGTCTGATTGAATTTCTTGCATGCGGATTGTTCCTGATCAGTTTCGAGGTTTGTCCCTCCTCACCACTATAAACATCAACGACTTCTAATTCAATCTCTACTAGGTGGTGAAAGGTGGACGGCATAGCTGGCAGCCTCACCTTGCCGGCATTACTTCCATATTTGGTGGTAAAACCCCTGCTGAAATTATGAGTTTTGATGGTTCAGATACGGAGAACCAGGAGCTCCGTACTGGTCTCGAGTTTCTTTTAGGTCACGTATTATGGTTTGACATTCTTGCGTGCATCTCAGCGGAAACGATTCCTCATTTGCCCCATCGTTCCTGGCTTGATGTTCAAGAGCTACAAACGGCAGAAGTCATGGGCTGCTGCAATTGGGTCCTGCTCTCAATTGGAAACCTGGCTGAACTCCAATGTTGGAAAAGAGACAGGACGCAGCGTGGAACACTAAGTGTCCGGGAACTGGTAGACAGAAGCCGCGAAATTGAAGTCTGTCTCGAGCAAGGTCTTGGTACCTTGGGGGAGACCACCGAGGTATGCCGTGCCTCTTGCCTCCATATTCATCGCTTCTTTCATTATTTCTTCCATGCTAACAATCTTGGGCTTTCGCCAATAGGCAACTTTGGAATCCCAGGTCAACTGGGTCTCACTAGTCTTTACTCTCGCTGCTTTGGTGCTGCTGCATACCATAGTGTCGGGGCCTCAGCCAGCCCTCCCAGAAATCAAAGACACAGTTAGGAAGGGGGCCGTTGCCCTTCGCAGCGGTCCCAAGACCAGTTCGTTCAATGGCCTGATGTGGGCCATTTGTGTGCTCGGAAGTATGGCAGATGAGGAAACGCAACCTGTTTTTGATGACGTGTTGACAAGCATGGTGCGAACCTCGGGTAGGCTAGGTAATAGTACAGCGGTACTCGAGGTACTCAAGAAATGTTGGAGTATGGGCGATGCGAATCGTCTATATTGTCATCAGGTAATGGATGAATTGGGTATACGTGTCCTTTTGATCTAACCTGCCAAGTCAATCTATCAATACCATGGACCCAGCAGCCCTCCCGCTTTCCAATTTCGAAACCAACACTACGAGAAAATGATCCTTGGGTACTTTTGCGATGGTCGGATATCTTTCAAACACTCTAGGTCGCGATAGCTGAGCATTCCATTTCCAGCGATCCCCGTCTCTCCTGATGGGGTTACCGTGTTCATCTCCGTTGACGAATACCCTAAAAGAGCAAACTTCCTCAGCTGGCGCCGACGAGTACAACATACACTCTATTGAAACTTTCCGGACCTCGAATTCAGTAGTCTGTGTCTTCTCCCACGTCGCAGAGGTTACATCCATGATGGGCTTTTCTTTGGCCATAACAAACAAGTTTTGATGCAAAAGTATCAAGTCTGTAGAAAGGGCTGGCGCCAGCAGCGGAGCGGTTCGCTTTCTTGAAATGGTCTCATAGGCGTAGGCGTACCGCAGCAAATCATTGTCGGCATAAGCCTTTGTGGCAAACGTGATGCCTAAGGGCATTTGCTTGCTCGCCATCAAACCCATGGGGAGAGTGATGCAGGGCACGCCCAGATGCTTGAGCGCCCGGCCGCCGTTGGAATACTTGATGCCATCTTGTAGAGCATGCTGCATGGACTGGAAAGACTCATCGGCATCGGCGTACGCAACGTCTCCATTGGTTGGAAAGGCCAGGAGATCAATGTCTTGTGCATCCATCCATAATTCAAGGGTCTTCTTTCGCATGTTCTCTAAAGCTGGGAGCGCCTCGTCCATGCCGGCAAAGCTGTACAGCGTCTTTTCCTTCCGGTCTCTCACTGCTTTGATCATATCGGAGTATCTGACTTGATTCTGTACCTCGGAAAAGCGGGACGCGTCATCCATGGGGGCAATGTGCGGGTGAATTTCGTCGGGGTTGGCAGCCGCTAGATTGGGATACTGGGGACTTTGATTATTTCTTAAAAAGTCGTCCCAGGCGGTGGCAATCATCTGACAGCGCTCGATGCCGACCCACGCCTCGGTCATCCCAGGAACGTTAC
The DNA here is from genome assembly GCF_000516985.1 of Pestalotiopsis fici W106-1. Taxonomy (NCBI): domain Eukaryota; kingdom Fungi; phylum Ascomycota; class Sordariomycetes; order Amphisphaeriales; family Sporocadaceae; genus Pestalotiopsis; species Pestalotiopsis fici. Next base: position 1,807,409 of record NW_006917091.1, on the reverse strand, counting down.
AGCCTTGACCGGGGAAATCCTGTTTGGCGTACTGCTCAAGCAGAGGGAATTCCGTTTCCACCACCGTGGCGCCGAGTGCTTCGAGGGCGGCCTTGGCCTCTCGCCAGAGTGCGAGGACATCTTCGTGTATGAAATGAGATGGCTTTGCGTCGGCGTGCCCAAGGAAGCATCGTGGCACTCCGATGCGTTTCCCAGAAAGCGCATTGGCATCCTCCAGGCCGCTATAGTCTGCTGGGCGGGTATCTGATGATTTAGGGATCGACACAACTGGATTGTTTCTCCAAAAGTCGATACCTCGTGCTGACTGCACGTCGTCCGACACAATAACGTTGAGCACATCGAAAAGGTCACGCATGGACCGTGTATGGGGGACAATAACGTCGCAAGTCGGGTAGAGTGGCCATTGTCCACGGTTGGGTATGACGCCGCGCGAAGGCGAATAACCGACCAGGGCGTTATTGGAGGCAGGAGATCGGCCTGAGGAGACCGTCTCGCCCGCAAACCCAAAAGCGGCCAGACTCGCCGCCGTCGAGGTGCCGCAGCCGTTGGAAGAGCCAGACGCGCACGCCGTGGTTGAATATGTCTGGTTGTACGGGCTCTCTGCCCTCCCGTAGAGTCCGCGCTGGCTGCCGCCGTCGGCCATGGCCGGCATGTTGGTCTTTCCTAGCACGATGGCGCCGGCATCTCGCAGAAAGGTGACAATGGCAGCGTCTTCTGAGGAGACCAAGTCGCGGAATGCTGGAGATCCAGCGGCTACAGTCATACCCTTGACCATGAAGCTGTCCTTGACGGTAAAGGGGATGCCTTCAAGAGCTCTAGGTGGTTTGCCCGAAGCACGGTAGTCATCGGACCTTTGCGCTTCGTCAAATACGTTTGGGTTCAGAACGCAGACAGAGTTGAGCCTGGGGCCTTGGCAGTCGAATTTTCCAATACGATGGAGATAGAGTGACACCAACTCCACACTCGTGATGGCTCCAATCTCGAGAGCATATTGAAGCTCACGAATAGTAGCCTCGACCAGGTTTAAATGCGTGGGATTGCACCCGGAAGTCGCCATGGTTGGAAGGCTGTCGGGGGATGAATCCGTGCCAAGAAGGAGGAAGTTGGAACAAAATGTGTTTGAATAGACAGACAAAGCAATCGACGTATTTGAAAGATTAGAGTGCAAATTCAACTTGCGTTGTATCATGTTCTTTTTATCTAGAAATCTCCCTCTCAACACCCAGGCTGCACTATAGACAAGCTCGGGCCAATAGTGAACCTGAACGGGCTATAGTGTCCTCGCCTCGAGCTTCCCTCCCTAGAACTCTCCCCTCTAGTGGCTCCATAAAGCTTTTATACATTCACGCAGCCAATCAAGATATTTTTTGTCCAAGTAGTAGTGGAGGTTTGGTTGCACCCAACCATAAAGATACGAATCCAGGCAATTTTGCATCTTCATTATATAATAATATATTCCAACTGGTATGCAAACCTGATAACATGTCGCTTCGGCTCCTCCCTTTTACGCTACTTCTTGTGGAGCGCCATGTACCCTCGTCATGTCACCTTTCCCCAGAAACCCGTGGGTCTGATTGAACAAATTACATGGGAGAAATTGTCAGCGCTTGGATTGTCTGAAAGTGGTCCAGGAAGCTACCAGCTTTCAGTTCAGGGGTCCACAGAGCATCAATCTTGGCCGCCGCGTGAGGGCTGAGAGGGCCTTTTTGTATCCCCTCAAGGTTGCTCTTCCACTGCTCTATTGTCGTTGCCCCAATGACCATGCCGTCGTCCTTGGTGAGAGCAGAGTGGTAGGCCACCCAGCGGTAGGCCATTTCTGCGCCCGAGATGCCCTCGGCCTCGGCAATCTCGTGCCACTTATCCAGGGTTTGCAGAGTCAGAGGCCTGCTGTAGAGAAAGTGGTGGATCTTGCCGAGGAAACTCTCTTTATTCCAGCGTCCCTGGAAGGATTCCGGATCATCGCGGAATGATTGCGCGGGCTTTGCAAGGAAGCTGCCGGCCATGGGGCTGTAGGCTACAAAAGTGATGTTGTGTTTCCGCAGAACGGGGAGTAATTCATCTTCAGGCAAGCGGGCAATGGGGTTATAGCTGCCTTGAAAGAACGATGGGAGTACAAAGTTGTTTGCTTTGCAAGCCTTTACGATTTCCTCGATCTGCGCAGCGCTGTGGTTGGCGAGTCCAAAGTGCTTGAAAACGCCCTCCTTGTAAAGCGCATCAAACCCAGAGAGCATCTCTTCGACAGGGACACGTGCGTCCGGGGCATGCAAGTAAAGAATTCCAAACTAGATATTAAAAAAAAAAAACATCAGTCGCCTATTGTGTGATTATGACACCACCCGACCATCCGACCATCCGGTCCGGCAGGTCCGGTAGCTTTGAAGAAGGAAAGGAGTCGCCTCAATGCGTTGCATTGTTGGTGGATGGGCTCAGAAGTCAATGCGATTGAGAATGGAAAAACAGTATCAAGGCCATTCATCCGTATGATACTCACCTGCTCAATTCCAATCTTGCTCAAGCTCTCTTTGGCCTGAGCAATGACATTCTCCTTGGTTGCGACCAGGGCAGGATGACCACCACCAGAGAGTTTAGTGTCAATGGAGAAGCCGTATTGCGATCCCAACTTGATCTGACCAAGCCACTCCTCGCATTCTTGATAGGCAACGGCGCTGTCGATTCCGCTGATTATGTCCTTGCTCTCCAAGAGTGGTTCCAGCCATGGCTTGATGTCATCGGCAGAGTTGTAGCCGTGATTCTTGTTGAAGAGACCGGCCCCGAAAAAGATCTTTGGCGCGCTCATGGTGGTTGATGATTCGTGATTGGTAAGCGCTTGAAGTCCAAGAGAAGGAACACTTAGGGGGAAGAAATGGATCTTGGAAATCTGGGATTGCAGTGGTATAATTATAATGATATCGCCAACCAACAGAAATGCGATCCTCCATTCAAGGTAGCGCCTTTTGCTGTTGGCGATTTGGTCTGTGCTCTAGCATCGCTGAACCAATTATAAGTCGTGCATTCTTGTGGCACAGCTCCGTCGGTTGTGCGTCTGCAAGTATGTGGCACTGTAATTGTCCGTCACAGATTCGTAAGCCCTGTGTAGCGTGGTTGGGCCCATGATAGCTGGTTTACGAAAGATGCATGGGAAAGCTTACAGGCGGAGGTTTGTAATCCAAAGGATGGTATACTCGGGAATTGGTCGGTATCGATGGCGAGGATGGTATGATTACCATTCGCTTGATCGCTAGAACATAGGAAATTCCGGTAATTCGTAGCTGACATCGAGTATTCTGCAAAGCATTTCTCCCACAGACCCTCAACAGTACTCAGACGGTTTTTGAAAGTTGTTGCCTGAATATTTTTTTACTGTAGTACGACACGTCAGATGTGACAGTCTTGAATGGTTGGCCTGGTAGAAAGGTATTGCCCCAGAAGCACGCGTAATTCTTGACTAACTGATACAAGAATGACCGCAAGAGCATCCATCTATTGGATATCCACCCAAAGAGCAACACCCCTCATCCTTGGCCGAGGACAGTCTCCCCGTCTTCCTGTCGATGTGCCTCATTTCAAGACTTCGCTTTGGACGCAGGTGCTGCACTGCATGAATTGACCCTTCGCGCCTGTTCTATTGCTTTGGAATCTAACCTTGTTGCGTTCTTACAACACAGTCTGGCTAGGAAGCTGAATGAAAGTAATACGATCTTCTCAATCAATTTGCACATTCGAAAACATATGATGCCCTTGCCAGCCTCGTCGACTCTCCTACACCAAAATAGGCACAAATAAGAGACCGTTTCTGGATTCTTGTCGTACAGCAAATGTACGAAGGCGTAGCACAGCCAAGACCTGGGTAGTCCCCGTTCCCTGTAACGAGAACCACGTTTCCTTGCATTTCAAAACACAGTAGAGTAGAGTATATATTTAAATTCGCTTTATATTCAGTATAAATCTCAGACCCAAATATTGCCCACCACGCAAACTCGCAAACCGTTAATCGAACGCCTGCCAGACCGACCCGAGTACCTCGCGGTCATGGAATGGTACGGATATTTAATATGGTGAAGGAACAGGCTTTCTTTTTCTCTTCCTTCTCTCTAGAACCCGATCCCAAGATTTTCATTACCTCAAATGACTTATTTACAATGCCTTGTTGCCAACAAAGTCGGACCATCGGCGGACTTCAGAGGGGATACCCTCCTTGCGAGGCAGCTTCTCGCTCATGCACTGAGCAAAGAGCATGGCCGTCTGGGGCTCCATGAATAGCGGAACGCCAAAGTCGACAGCGTTTCGGCGCATGACGTAGTCAACGTCGGTGACTGTCCTGGCCCTGGACATGGCCAGGTTGAACACACCACGGATGTTGTACTTCTCAAAGACCTCACGGAGGGCACGCTTATCCTCCTTGGGGAACTCGATAACCTCGACACTGACCTTGTCCTTGGTGCTCGACTCGAGGAACTCCTTGACGTGGTTGTCGGCGGCATAAAACTTGTAGCCAAGGGGGGAAATGTAGTCGGCAACCTTGGTCAACCAGTCCTTAGAGATCTCTCCACCAAAGAGGATACCCTCACCAGGCTCAGGGACACGGAAGTTCATGGACGACTGCAGCGAAGTCCAGTAGGCCTCAATCAGGTCCTTACCGAAGCAAGCCATCTCTCCAGTACTGGCCATCTCGACACCGAGGAAGGGGTCGGCACCAGCAAGACGGGTCCAGGAGAACTGAGGAACCTTGACAGCGAGGTAGTCACGCTTCTTGGCCATAAGATCAACGGGTTCGGGGACGTCCTGGCCAACCAGAGCCTTGGTGGCAACATCAATGAAGTTGGTACCCAAGACCTTGCTGACGAAGGGGAACGATCGGGAAGCGCGCAGGTTGCACTCAATGACCTTCAACTGAGGCTCGCCACCCTCGGGGTTCTCGGCCTTGATGATCTGCATGTTGAAGGGTCCAGTGATCTTCCAAGCCTTGGCCACCTTGCGAGCAATCTCCTTGAGGCGCTCCAGGGTACGCTCGTCCTGGTTAACTGGGGGCAGAACCAGAGTGGCATCACCAGAGTGGACACCAGCCTGCTCAACGTGCTCACTAACAGCGTGAACGAGGAGTTCTCCGTTCGAGGCGACACCGTCGACATCGATTTCCTGGGCACCCTCGATGAACTTGGTGATGACAACAGGGTGGTCGGGAGAGACGTTGCTGGCGGCCTCAAGCTTCTCCTTCAGGTCTTCCTGGCTGCGGATGACAGTCATGGCGGCACCAGACAGGACGTAACTGGGGCGGACGAGCACAGGGTAGCTGACCTCCTGGGCAAACTTCTCAGCGTCAGCGACAGAGGTAAGCTCCTTCCAAGCGGGCTGGTCGACGCCAATGCTGTCGAGGATCTCAGAGAACTTCTGTCGGTCCTCGGCCTTGTCAATATCCTCAGGGTTGGTACCGAGAACGTTGGCACCACCCTCTGCCTGAAGACGGAGGGCAACTTGAGTCAAGTATGTCAGCTGTTTTTCTTCTCCTGGCAAGAGTGCAAGGTTTGAGGACTTACTGTTCTGCGGAAGCTGACCACCCACGGAAACGACAACACCAGAGGCATTCTCGAGCTCGTAAATATCCATGACACGCTCGTAGCTGAGTTCCTCAAAGTACAGCTTGTCGGCATAGTCGAAGTCAGTACTCATTGTCTCCCTAATTAACGTATCAAGTCAGCATTCTTGTTCGCCTCGGTTGATTATGATATCCTCCGTGCTACTAGGACCAACGTGGGTCGTTCGGGCCACAGCACATAAACAGTTCAAGAATTCTACTCACGGGTTGTACTATGAAAAAGTTAGCAAGGTCTTGGTGTACAAATTTGTGACGAAGGAGTACATACGTTGATCATGACAGTCTTCTTCTTGAGATCGCGAAGAGCAAGACTGGTCGAGACACCGCACCAGTCAAACTCGACAGAGCTACCGATTCTGTAGACACCGCTTCCCAGGACGAGAGTACCCTGGTCCTCAAAGGTGACATCGTGAGAGCTAGCGTTGTAGGTAGTGTAGAGATAGTTGGTATCAGCAGGGAACTCGGCAGCCAGAGTGTCAATCTTCTTGACCCACGGTCGGATACCCATGCTTTGACGGAGAGCGCGAACAGCAGTCTCCTTGCTCTTGACGGCGTTGGCAATCTGCTTGTCAGAGAAACCGAGCTTCTTGGCCTTGAGTACCAGGTCACGCTTCAGGTTCTCCAGGCTGCCAACGGCTTCCATCTCGCGGACACACTTGACAAGGTTCTCGAGCTTGTACAAGAACCACTTGTCGATCTTGCTCAGCTCGTGGACCCGGTCAACTGTGTAGCCCTCGTGGAGCATAGCCTGGCCAACAGCCAACCATCGTCGATCAGTAGGGTTAGCAAGGACATCGTCAAGGTTGTCGAACTTGTCACCCTGGAAACCGAGGAAGTTGGGGTCGACCTGTCGAATGGCCTTCTGGAAGGACTCCTCAAAGGTTCGGCCAATGGCCATGACCTCACCAACAGACTTCATGGCACTGCCAATGTCGCGCTTAACATGCTGGAACTTGGCGAGATCCCATCGGGGCATCTTTGTGACGATGTAGTCGAGAGACGGCTCAAAGTTGGCGGTGGTAGTGCGGGTAACGGCGTTCGGGAGCTCGGGCAGAGTGTGACCAAGACCGATCTTGGCAGCAGTGTAAGCGAGAGGGTAACCAGTAGCCTTGGAGGCCAGTGCGGAGGATCGAGAAAGACGGGCGTTGACCTCGATAACACGGTAGTCAAGGCCATCGGGCTGCAGAGCGTATTGAACGTTACACTCTCCAACAACTCCAAGGTGGCGAACAATCTTGATAGCGGCGGATCGGAGCATGTGGTACTCCTCGTCGCTCAGGGTCTGACTGGGGGCAACGACAATAGAGTCACCAGTGTGGGTACCAAGGGGATCAAAGTTCTCCATGTTGCACACGGTGATACAGTTGTCGTTGGCGTCACGAACGACCTCATATTCGAGTTCTTTCCAGCCCTTGAGCGACTTTTCAACCAAAATTTGAGGAGAGAGGGTCAGAGAGCGAGCGGCCATGTTGCGGAGCTCCTCACGGTTGTTGGCGAAACCAGAACCGAGACCACCCAGGGCATAGGCGGCTCGGACGATAATGGGGTAGCCGACCTTGTCAGCAGCATCAAGCGCCTCATCAACAGTGTTGACAGCAATGGAGTGGGCAATGGGGATGTTGATCTCGTTCAAAGCCTTGGCGAAGAGATCTCTGTCTTCACTGAGCTCCAGAGTGTGAACACTGGTACCCAGCACCTTGACGCCATATCGCTCAAACAAACCCATGCGCTGCATCTGCACACCCAGGTTCAGCGCAGTCTGACCACCAAAAGACAGGAAGACTCCATCTGGACGTTCCCGCTCGATAACGTATGAGACGTATTCGGGGGTAACGGGGAGGTAGTAGACCTCATCGGCGAGGACGTGGGCAGTCTGGATAGTGGCAATGTTGGGGTTGATGAGCACCGAAGCGACACCAGCCTCCTTCAAGGCCTTGAGAGCTTGGGAACCTTTACAAGAGCTAGGTTAACATTCAGGAACTCTCATGACTCGTAGTTAACCGCCAATTGGGAGCAATTGTTTACTTTGCGCAGGCGCGGGTATAGTCGAGGGGGCAACCAACCAGAATAGTCGAACTCTCCGGCTTGACCAATGGCAAGACCACCACTACCGATGACGAGGACCTTCTTGACATCGACAATCTCCTTGGGTTTTATGACACCGCTCTCAATGTATGCCTTTGGGTTGGGGGCCTCTTGGGAGACAGCAGCACAGGCTGCCGAGGCTGTGAAGTTCCTCCTCTGGTTCCATTGCTCAGCGCGAGTGGCAGAGACCAGCTTGGTGTAAGCGGGAGAAGGCGAGCTGGTCAGCTGTCGGCGAGGCAGCGCGGTCGGGAGACGACGACCATGGCGGAGGACAGCAGCCGGAGCTCGCTGGGCGAACTTTGTGGAGAAAGCCATAGCTGCTACCTTGGAGGGGAGCTGTGACAAGAGCTATGGTCTCCAAGGTGTGGACTGAAGGACCTCTCGAGAGACCTGATCTCGAAATTGCACCCCTAGCTAAGGTCAATTGAAAGCTATCTGAAGGGGCAGAAGAGAAAGTTGGTCGAGGTCGAGGGTTAAGAGGAAAAGGTCGGTCTCTCAAGGATGCCGGGAGTTCGTGACTCTACCGCCCCGGTCCCTAGTTCTAGTAGTAGCTCTTTTTCTCAGTGGGCAGCGATAAGATAACAATGAGGGACAATTGACAAGCTCAAGAAAAAAAAAATTCTTAGAATTGGCCCGCCAAGGTGCTGTGCGCTAAGCTGAAAAGTGGTTTGGCGTGCAGATAGCACAGTTGGTTCCCCTGCGATCTAGGACCGGTCACGGGGATCTCATATGCTGGTTCCGCGAAGAATTTTCCCATTGTCACCGCAAAACAGTTTTCCCACGCCTCGCTCCCAATAGAAATTAAGATGTCTTCCTACTAGACAAAGCAGGGAGCATTTGTATGTGCATGGGCTTTGGCTGCGTGCCATTGGTTCTCCCGCCGCAAAAATTTGCAGCTCGAGCCCAATGATGTAAGACGGGATACCCCAGATCTATCCAGCTTCAGGGCTCTCTGACCAGTCTCGGACCATTATCGGAGCTCGGAAAGAGTCAACAACACAACAAATCTGGCGAAGCGGATCACGATCAATAATTCCACGCAGAATAAATTGGTGGCATCGATGCAGATCATCATCCAAGCTGGCCATCGCCGATGCTGCGGAACACAAACCCACGGCAATTGCCAAACTTGCTCGCCGCGAGCGTATGGTGATGGGACGGACCCTTGTAGTAAACATTTAGAAACGGTTCATACAACTTTTTTTTTTTGCCAATTCCCTATTCGAGCGTTGCAACCAGTCTCGCTTGAACACTCTTTCAACGAATCAGCTGCAGTGTAAAGTCCAATTCAAGGTTGAAAATTGACATTGCCCCAGTTTTCTCAACCGCGACCAATCTATGTCAATCTAATATATGGTCGACTATTATTTCGACCCCATAAGGTTTATGGTCCGCATTTAAGCGTGGCTGCACGCACTTCTCACTGCTTCCAAGTTCAGCCCTCGGCATTGCATTTATTGCTAGTATGTATTCGTGCGTACACCATAGTACTATTCCGTACTATGGTCACCCACCATATCGCCAAATGGATATTGTCAATCTTGGTGACGTGGTGCCGTGTATGACAAGGAATAATACACCCTGCTCCCGATGCCGCGACCATAATGAGCAATACTAGGAAGATGAGTCAATGAGCACCGACATGCGATCAAGACATGACTCTTCACAAACACCTTATGCGTGCGTACTCGAATTCTCATGGGTGGTGAATTAAACTTGGGCTGTTGCCGTTTTATATCTACCATGTGCAAATTAGTATACAGTCTGAAGTGCCGAGTAATGCGCATTACTTTGCAGCACAATGGGATTTAGGCCAAGTTGCAATCAAGCTGTTTTCAGAAATTATATCCTTATTAATTTGTTGTGCAGTGGTGCGAAGTAAAACAGTACCGCACTTTGTAGACGTTCTTAATCAGTAGTTTGGTGATGATTTTATTAGTTTTTATTTTTATTTTATTTTTTCTGAGCCTCCCAAATCCCTCCCCTCCTCTCAAAAAGGAGAGCAAGTCACAATGCACAATCTCATGCGCGACAATTGATCTGCGTGCTGTGGCTAGGGCGTTGAACCTGCTCAATACCAGCGTGCCAAAGGCGCATGACATTCATACCTATCTTAATCATGTATGTAACGTGTATATCCTCACTTTTTAGCATTTGAATGCTGTCAGCCCTGGAAATTTTAGGTCACTCAAAAGTGGCTGTACCTGCTTCTCTGAGGCTGGATCGAGAGGCGGCCCGACATCAGGCTTTCCTAGGTAGGTACCTGCTGGGCGGAAGCTGGAGTGGCCTGGGCGGGCCTTGATTGCTGAGTCGGAAGAACTAACGGTCCGCCCAACTCCACTCGAACCCGTGGACATCATCTCCCTTCCCCAGAGTAACCTAAAATGATGCCCGCCTTATCACATGGTAAATCGGTACCTTTCTTCCTTCTACACATATTTCTTCTGTGCCAAACACAAAGAGATGACCATGACTTTCCAAGTTGCCATGCTAGGCACAAGCGCTCTTTGGCGCAATTCCACAATGATCTGTCCGTGATATATTTGCAGATTGTACAAGTAGGTGTGGTAAGGTGTTTCAAACGTCTCTTTCATATATCACGGCTTTCGTTTGCCTTGTGTTTGTCATTTCATCTTCAATGTACCGGGTTAGCACAAAGGTCATTCCGTGTGTTTCGTGCACAATATCATTATTGAGATTACGGCTGCCATGTTCGTGAGCCCGTTGTCGTCATTGTCCCTGATCAATCCGGACTACCAAATCCATGGAATCTGTTCAACTTCCAAATTTCCCCCTTCGTCCTGGGCATGACGAGTAAACTGCCTTTTGGGTCCTGGGTATGGACAATAAACTGCCTTCTGGGTCCTGGGTATGGACATTAAACTGCCCTCTTGGTGGCAGCACAGCGGTTGCCCTTTGGCGTCCTCGGTATGACGTTAAACTGCCCAGGAAGTCGTGGAATACAGCCCTTTCCCGACATCACGATCTGAGCATGACGATATGGAAATGCTTACGAGTTGCTGGATGCGACGAAGCCCCCACGTCGCCAGCATGAATGATATGCATGATTTGCATGAGAATTAGATTCCCGCGATGGACACGGCTCGAGGAGACGGCGCGCGATCGCCGCAGATGGTATGCAATGATATGGTCACCTCCTTGTGAGTCTCATGCTAATTTGTTGCTTTCAGGTGCATGAACCCTAGGCGTTTTGGTATTCAAGAATCATAGACAGCACTGAGGAAAATCTTGCAGGAACAGGGCAAAAATGAGTGTCGCCGGACAATTTGCAAGAGAAGCAAAAATGAGGTCCATGAATGACAATTTGCATGAGCAAGGCAGAGATATCTCTTTCATGTGTGGAAGCGCGCGCGCAAACATCTGGCATAGAAGGAGTTGCGGGCATTGGGAGCTTCACAGGTTTAGGCATGGTACCAAGTAAGTCGGAAGTCCGCGGCTGATTTATTTGTTTCGTCCACTCACTCCTTGATAGAAAACTAGTCTTTGACGGGTTGCATTCGTCCTGGGCAAGACCTTAAACTGCCCACACGCCGTCGGAGTTCATCGTTCTGGTCTCTGAAATTTGTACACAGCATCTATCGAGTTGTTCCTACATGGCTGAAGGTAAAGACTTCAGCCAGATGGAAGGCGACGGATTTTCCGCGCCCATGGCCCAAGTTCGATGCCAAGGGGCGGGAAATCGCGTCGTTCTGTGTCAATTGAAATCCAACCCCTGCCACGGGATACGTGGAGGTTGCGCCATCGAGGGCATAATTGATTGGTAATGCTGAGCAGTGTGACGGCTGCTCAGAGTTTTTTGAGATTGAGCTGTCAGATCACCTAGGTGTAGGAATACCCTCCTGCAATCTAGGTGGCCGCCATCATGCTTGGGTTCTTTCTGAAGGAGATAAGCGCGATAGTTAGCGCTGTCCTGCTGGATCGGACGCATCAACAGACAACAACCGACTACTTGGTGCGTCCGTGAGCTACGGCAGAGAAGCGACTATGCTCCGGAGCCAGCGTCTGGGACTCGGCCCAGGAGAATCCAACCCTCATTACGACAAGCGTCCACCTTCTCTGCGAGTCGGAGAATCTTAGGAGATGCAGGGTGAGAGCATGATGTGTGAAAAAGACCTTCGAAAAGTCCGGGGCCGGGCTGGTCGCGTCTCTCTGTAGGCAGTCATCCGCTTCGGCGGCCAACGGCTGCCTCAAAGGCCCTCGGCTCGATAAAAATGTCATATCTGTAGGCCCAGGGGTCCCCAGAATGGAACACGGGCTCGAGTGTTTCTACTGCGGACGGGTGGACGGAAACCTTTTGACAATGGGCGGCAGCAGGTGCGGGATTTCTATTCAAGTGGGATGACGCTGGATTCTCTTGATCTGTACATAGCTGAATAGCGTAAATTCAAGCCTGACATTGCCGCCAAACTGCTTCTGAAAAATATTTGCATAATCGTGGTATACTGATCATAACCTTTCGATCACTCTTGTCTTAATTTGTGGAGATTGAAAGCTTCCGTTCCAAGGATAAGCATCGACCTACGATTGCGCTTTGATCTTGAAAGAACATACCCAATTCAGACTTTGTGGCGATCAAGTTCATGCTGTCCAACTATTGTACTGCAATTGGTGTATTCAAGGTGCTTTGTACCACGTCTTATATATATATAGATCAACCCACTTGTCTCTCAAGTGGTCTTAATCCTGGTATCCAGCCGTCTGGCCTGTATAATCTATTCTATCTCTAGAGCCTCGTCTTTGATCTCTACTTCCATAAGTCTATACGCGCCTCTGTTAGGCACATCATGTACCACTCTAGTTTCTCGGCGCTCTCTTTCTGCCGGGTCTTGATTATTTCATCATAGCCTTGCACCGTCCTTTCTCTTCTGGAACTTCTCGTTTTCCTTCTGTAGAGGAGCCGCCTCGTGGCCAATCTGGCCCTTGCCCTGGTCGCGGGGCGTGTCGGCCGTGTCGCTCTTCTTGGGGGCGCTCTGGTATCCGCCCTCGACATTCTCCTCATTGACAATGTTGCCGCTAGCGTCGCGCACAAGGCCCAGCTCCAAAAGCTTGCCAAAGACGGCGGCAAAGTGGGCGAAAAAGAGGTCCTTGTCCTTGGCGTAGCGCTCCACCCACGGCCGGAACGCCGCGTCCGACAGGAGCGACATGTCGGTCGGCAGCATCATGAGCTCCTCGGGCTCCTCGCCCTCCTCGAGCTCAATCTCCTCGTCCACGTAGACGAATTGCTCGAGGCCATTGGCCAGCTTCTTCTTCTTCCAGTCGTTTTGCAGCAGCAGTCGGTAGTACTGATTCGAGAAGCGGGTGGGCTGGTTTACCCACTTGCCCTCAAAGCCGGAGCGGTCGCCGTGGCAGCGGCCGAGGTTGTGTGCGCCCGACAGGGCCACGATCTCCTGGTCGTTGAAGCCCATGCGGTAAAAGATGTGCCGCAGGTGGTCGGAACCCTGGGCGGCGTCGGGCAGCCGACCCCGCGGCGGCACCTTGCTGTCGTCGGTAAAGTCGGTTCGGCCGCCCTGCCACTGGACCTCGGGCCCGCCCATCTCCTTGACGGCCACGACGGCGGCCAGACACCAGAGATCTGCGTACGTGATCCAGGGGAACTTTTCCTTGACGGGCTCCAAAAAGGCCCGGGCGTGGGCGAGGCCGGCATTGGCCGGGTCGCCGCCCTCCTTCTCGTATCTCATGCCGGCGCCGTTGGAGCCACCCGTCTTGGAGGCGGCATCGTATGTGCCAGCAGAGTGCCATGCGAGGCGTACGAGGACTGGGCCAGCAGAGCCATCGTCGTACTCTGGCTGGTGAAGCAGCGCGCGCACGGCATCTTTCACCTCTTCGAGTTGGGCCGAAGACGGCGCTGGTGGATTACTTGATGGCATACTGAGAGAATCTGAAAAAAGGAAATGGGGTATCGATTACGGCAGAAACATATAAGATGAATTGGACGATCTCTAGAGTGCGCAGTATAAATATCTGGAAGAGAAAAAAAAAGTGCAAATTCAATAAGCGGACAAAGAAAAAAGGAAGAAGAAAAAAAATCATGACCATGACAATGCGATGTCAGCGCACTGGCATGTGGCAATAGCCTCGGCTCGGTAACAAGCCGCCAGCCCACAATAGCGGTTCAATCAGATCTCTAGAATTAGGAAGAATGTGGCCGGTCTGGGGGGCTTCACTACTCATGGTCGTTATCGTGAAGCTGAGGCGATCCAGTTTTTTCTCAGAGAGCGGGTCTTTCGAGGAACTGACCGTCTCTTGAGCCCACGGGGAAATGGCCCACCTCGAATCACCAGGGCCCGAGGGCCATATGTATACTTACTTTGAGATGATGAAGAAAAGAGGGTAACCATCACCATCAGCCTTGTCGGCAACTTCGGGCTTGCAAAGCAATATGCTTATCAGTATTGTTATCTGAAGAGAAGAGACCGACCGGCAGGGCCGTCGGAGCCCTTATGATTTTTTTTTTGCTTCCACATGTCAGACGGTGCTCAGCTGACTCAGGTATCCACCACAAGCGGATGGCGATAATGATACTTAGTATCGTCGCAGAGCCTCGAACAGCAGACATCAGGCAAGTAATGATTGGCCGGCTTTACAAAAATCCGATATTCGAATCGTCCACCAAAGGTCGTCTGCTTGTGGTCGAGCACTGTATGTCAGCAACCAAAGCCGAGGGCTGTATTTGGGCCGATGGCGGAGTAAATACTTATTATGTACAACACTTCTTTTTTTCTTTAAATAATTGGTGTCAGCAAGTGAACTCAACACGAGATGACCTAGGTGAGGCCAGACTTATAGGTGATTAACTGTTTCATGTATTGTGCGGTATAGCCAATGCGGTTCGCAATTTGAGATCGATCAAATGCTCCCGGCTTTTGAAGATATGACAGCATTTCCAGCTCGGGAGATCCTAGGCTGCTCTATTCTCTGCCGTTAGTTGTCCTGGCCGCCAAAGCAGGCGCTGGGCCACAGACAGGCCAAGATAGCCTTCCAACGCGCAGTAAAGATCGGCGGACCGGGCGGGTGTCATGAAGAAATAGCCTTCCTGGCTAGAGGTAAAATTATTGGTCAGCTGACCCTTGGCGAGCATTGTACAGAGTATGAACAATTTAACTAGAGAGATCAATCATATAATCGTAGCCAGATCACGAGACACTCATCTCGTCCAACCTTTGGGTCATTGCTTAGACAGAGTTTCAATCAGCCACCGATTTTGAATCTGGTCTCCTTTCTTGTGCAGTTGTCGGTGTGAGCAAACAGCGGACTCCCAGCCTGCCCAGTCCCCTTCTTTATAGTCATTCGCTGATCACTGCAGAGTTTACACGGGGTGCAGCGGAGATGGGCGTGTGATCGTCATGATGTCAAAATGACAACCAGGTGGGAGATTGTGGGAATTCAGCGTCCGGCTGACACCGTAGAGTCGCAAAACCAAGCAACAGTCGATGAAACCTTTGCGCCTCTTCCGCTTGACTAGAACCATCTATCATTACCCGTTAACCTTCGAGCGAGTTTCTAGAAGAAATTGGGCAAACGGGAAAAGAGAACGGTCTTGCTATTAGTAGAAGACGCACCAAACTATGGGCGAGAATTGGCAATGATGACGGACTGATCTTTTCTTTTTGAACTTGGGATCTGCCCACGCAATTCCCAGCGGGGAATAATGTGACGGTGCCCAGGATAGTCCGCCGTTTTCAAATCCCTGAAGTAAGTTCAAGGCAGCGCCGGGGCCAAAGGGGCCATGGAGATTTCCTCGAAAATGGCGGGGCTCTTGGCGTCCGTCTGGCGGAGGCTTAGCTGAGGGGCAATTGGCTGGTTTTGCCAATACATAGTAAAAGGCGGATCGCATTCATTAATAGAGTGAATCGGGACCTGAAACCCCTGACCAAACGGATCCGTTTTCTTTATCTCTGGCAGGTTTAATGGGAAAGGAACATGGGAGCAGCCACATACTAACCCGTAGATGGACGTCGGACAGGCCCTGACTGTTGAGACCCTGCGAAAATTGAAATGTGCACCTCGTACCTACATGGCGCAAAGAGATTCGAATGCAAGATTGGGTGTGGTCTTGGGCTTCTTGGTGGTTGGTCTTGCTTTTTTGAAAATGGGGGGTCCCGGTCCCCTTTTTTCGTCCCTTTCCTCTGTTTGGAAATTCCCGTGGCAGAGGTTCAAATGCATCTGCGACCTGCATATGAGCTGCAGTAGGAGCCAAAGCTCCATGCATTTGGTTGCCCCTCTTCGATTAGGATATCCATCCCCCCAACCACAACTGGCTGCTATTACCAACCATTGCCGAGTCTGAGACGGTTCCCATTCCATCTGTCCCTCTTTGCAATTGAGTTTCTTCTTATCAATTGCTGCGGCGGCTTGCTAGAAACAGAGACAGAAAAGGGCAGCTGCGCACCTTTTTCTGGCATTAAATCAGCCCATATGCATAATAGAACATGCAACGCGCGCATGCCGCATAGCTAGTCCCGATTTGATCTCCAACATTACTGTACCTACATTGCATTTGCCTGCTTTTGGAGGAACACACCAACGCCCACGCACCAGCACGCAGCAAACAGATGATCGCCGCCCAGGCATCTGATCCTCTTCTTTCCGTCACCCGTTTCACACACACACACACACACACACACACACACACACACAACGGACAACCTTAATCACACAAACACACAGACACTCTTTTTTACATCGCCACGCTTCCTCATTCCTTCTTCTGACCATCAAGTCATCTTTTCTCTACACACCTTTTTTGTTAAACAAACAACCACTCAAGAGCACATCACCTGCTGCCAATACTACCTTAGCAGTACATCTTACGACTGCCTGCCCTGCTGCAACAACCAACCCCAGCTGAGCAAGCGGGCCTGCGGACTTGCGCGGCGTCTTCACTATCCCGCCATCAAGGGCCGGATCCTCAATACGGAACCGACTGTCTCAATTTACTTGCATTAGCTGTCCCATTGTTTCCCCACCTCTGCTTCTCATTCTCCATTTCCCTTTGTTAGGAACTCCCAGCTCTCGTCCCCCATATCGTCGTCGGGCGACGCTCTTTTAACACACTCAGCACTGCACTACACTACACACATTACCATTACACACGCACCAGCTTGCCGAGAAAGCCGTTTCTCCTTAGATTGGCACTCCGTGTCCGATTGGTAGCACCACACTGGCTTTACACTAAGACGATTGATTGTGCATCCCTGGCGCCCACCTTGTTAACCAATTTGGAAATCAAACTGCTTCTCGCCCTCCTCTCCTTTCGATCCGACTCTCGAAGAAAGACGCTGCCCAATTTTTTTTCTCTCTCCTTCCGCCGAACCTTATTGTTGGCTTGACGTTTCCCACCTGCATTCGTCCTACATTGATCGTCGATTGTGCGTTGCCTGGTGCTATTTTGGATTTCATAACAATCCTGCGACTTCTTCATTCCTTTCCCACGAGACCACTGGCTGGCTGGACCGCTACCCATTTCCCCTCAATACGAGCAAGCGACTTATAGATACGATCACACCATTTTAGCTTGCAGTCGAACCGCCATTCTTGACTTTGGGCCACATACAACGAAACTCGATTGTTTGGCAAGCGGTCCTCTACTTCGCCGCCTCGAATTGTAACGTTTCCTAAAGGGCTGAGCAATTGATTCCGTATGCCTCGCACAATACAAACTGGAACAGATTGGTTATCGACTCAGTAAGGTGTCTCGTCGGGCCATTGGGCAACCCTCAAGTCGACCATCCTGAGCTCGCATACCCAATTTCACCATGTCTTTTCTGGTGGCCGTTCAGTCTGCCATCTTCTACATATGCGCTTGCACACCATGTGCACAAGCAAGGGAGCATCGCCAGTCCAAGAAGCAGGCGATCAAGGACCGGGAGGAGAAGCAAAGAATACAGGCAGAAAACCCGCATCTGTACCAGCAGCCGGATCCTTTCAACACGAATCCATACTGGAATGAAGAAATTATGATGGGCCCCAGCTTGCCCAGCAAAAAGTCTACACAAACCAGCAAGAACACTAGCCAGAGGGCCCTGAACAGCGCCGGACGGGACAGTCGAAGCACGACAGATAGCAGCATAGCCGTTGGTATGACCCATATTGGCAGCAGTCCGACTGTTGTACCAGAAGATACCGACTCTACGTTATCGAAAACATGGTCAGATGACTGGAACAAGAAGAGATATCAGCGTGAGGATGAGGAACTTTGGGGAAGAGGGGAGTTCTCCCAGGCTGGCCATAGGCTCATGGACGCTATTAAACACGCTGGAACGTCGGCCGGCCGCATGCTGGATGCCTTGGAAGCTCTGGCCAAGGAACCCAAAGAAGTCACTGATGCGGACAGGGTAGATTTCTACGCTCCAGCAAGACACCCTCCAGTGAATGACTATCACCCTCCGATTGTTAGTCAGCGCCCGAAGAACAAGAATGCTGCCAAGTGGATGCTACAGCCTCCACCATCCGCCAAGGTTATGGAAGGCAAGGTACCCGTCAGCAGGAGCGCCAGTCAAGCAAGCAGGCGAACAGTTGCTAGCAATGGTCCGCCCTTGGGCAGACAGGTTCAGGAGAAAATGATTGATGCCAAGCTGCGGAGTGGAGAGTTGCCCACAGAGATCGAACTGATACTCGCATCTCGTACGATTTCGAACCAGAGGCGAAATACATCCTCGAGTCGGGGCGCGCTCAGCCAGCGAAGCGCACGGAGTAGAAGTCTCTCGTTGGAGTCTTCTGATTTATCAGACGAGCTCATGAAACAGAAGCGGCGCAGTCGCGTCAGAACACCCGTGACACCCGACATCGACTCATCTGATGATGAAGAGTTCTACCGCGGTAGCCCAATCTCGGACCGTCAATCGACGCGAGCAGCCCGCCGACCAAAACTCCAAACAATCAAGAGTTCCCGGCCAAGCAGCGAGAAGGCTAGTCCGACACGGAAGTCGACATTGAAGGGAAATCGCCCTGCGCGTGTAGGCTCCCCTTACAGGAACGTGTCCGACCTGGCCTCGCACCCTGAGGATGCAAACAAGGCGGGCACTGAAGAGCTCTCGCGTACAGCAACAATTCAGCCAATTTCTACCACACCTGGACCAGCGGCTTAGGACGTCTATGGCAAACGACTTGTGAAATCAGAGGCCTCGGATCCACCAAGCCCTGACAAGCTCTGGCGCATAATGCAATGCGACAACGGCCTCCGACTTTTTAGATGAGCTGGGGATGGCGCGAAACCCACACTTTTTTTTTAACCTGTTTCTTTTTATTTTATAATGCATTGGTTCTGGATCCTTGATATTGGGTCATTGGTAGGCCTCAAAACGCATTGGGAAGGCATGGCGTATGGGCGTTTTCACGGGAACCAGCATAGCTTAGCATTCTACACATGGGCATATTTGAACCTTTTAAAGCATTCATGGCTTGGGAGTCAAAATTGAATATGAAATTGATCCAGCATTCTTCTCATGCAGCGTTTTGTGAATTTTGTTTGGCCACGAAAAATATCCGACATTAGAGGTAGCCAATAGAGTTTCATGCAACCATGTGTGCCTTGATTAGTCGGCTGCTGATTGCGTACCACTGCAGGTTCCTGCGAGTTAGGCATACCGCGTTTGACAGGGCTCAAGCTTGTTTCTGGTGACTTTGGTTTGTTTTCGTTCTATTCTTTTCAGCTTGTCTTCTCCTTGTCTTTGCTCTCATCACTCTAGAAAGCGGCGTGAAACTTTTGCCGGGGCCATCTAGGTATACTTGAATTTCTATGTACGCGATACATTAATGGTCAGTGTCTCTCTCCAAGAGCTCCTGTATGGTTTGTTTATAGGGTAGCAATGACGTCCTTTCCATTTTGCCCTATCAACATACGCAACCCAGGGGGGATGTTCTTGAGCTTGGCGTGATTCTGTTACAGGTGGGTTCTAGTTGTAGTATACAAGTCCATTTTCAACAGTAAATCATATATTTGACGCAGGGATGAATTCGCGGCATTGTGTGTAAGACTTGCATGGAGAGAAGCAAAGAAAAAAGAAAGAAAAGTGTGGTAGGACAAAAGGGTCAGGCACGGCAGCAGGATAAGGAGGGTATCAGAGTATATCTATAGAGTAGATCTATTGGCATGCGTCTAACATTGAGCATATTCGGCCGCCCGCACCTCCGAGGGAGTTAGCAGAAGAGAGGAATGATTAGTAAACTTGACTGATGAGTAAATACTCATATCATCATAAGAAGAAGGAGATAAATCTTCTTGATGGGTGCAGTTCAGAGTCATTGTCTTTGCACAGATTGCAGCCCGCAGGTGGAGCATTTATATTCAATCACATGCACCCCGCAAAGGCCAAGGGAATTATCCAGGCGCTAAGCATAAAACAACCCTGGCAGCACGGAGCCGCTAAGAGGAGGCTCAAAAAGCCAGGCAGCCAGCCAAAACGAAAGCCAGCAGCGTACGTCTCAGGCAAAGGGTTCCCACCTGGGAAAGAGCTCCCCCGCATTCGGGCCAAAAACAGGTGTGCAACCAGAGCAGGTGCAGGCAAGCAAGCTCTCACTGATTGATTACACCTCTGAACCTCGACCTCGATTTGCAAACGGACCTGCCCAAACAACGTGAACTCGAACGGACCAGACACATCAGACTGTCATATTTTCAACCATAACCCCCCGGAAAACCGACAGCCTCGTAAGCAACGTTCACGCCGTACATTCATTCAGCATGGCTTCAAAGCCTGTAGCCGACGCCATAGCCACGGCGCAGTCCTCGCCCGATCAAGCAGCTGCCTTTGAATCCCTCATCAAGAGCGTCAAGAGCATATCGTCACCCTCGTCCATCTCGGTTGACCTCAGAGCCATAGTCGATGCCTTATTCGGCGGCTCTATCAGTATCGTGGCGCTCCGGCAGCTAGTCTCCGACTTCACCACTGTTTTAAAGGACTTCAACAACGCCAACCTGTCCATCGAAATCGGCAAATACATGCTCGAATTGCTCGCAAACCAGCAATCCACCTTCCACGATCAAGCCGCCGATATTAGGTTTTTGATTGCGGATGGACACGAACATAATGAGGACAACCTGGAGGCTGCAAAAATCTTGGCCGAGATTCCTCTCGACAGCGCTCAGCGCAAGGTGACCAATGAAGACCGCGCCAAGATTTGGATACGCATCGTGCGCAACTACCTCGAAGTCGACGACACCACCACTGCAGAGACCTACCTCAACAAGCTCAAGAACATCATCTACACAGTCAGCGATCCCGCCTTGAATCTACACTTCAAGCTTTCGCAGGCTCGCATTCAAGATGCCAAGCGTTCATTCTTGTCGGCAAGTCAGGCGTACCATGAAATCAGCTTCTCGACGGCCGTCTCCGAAGACGAGCGTCTGCTCACCCTGAGCATGGCTATCAAGTGCGCCATTCTGGCACCGGCTGGTCCAATGCGAAGCCGTGCGCTTGGAAGACTGTTCAAGGACGAGCGCGCTGCCAACCTGGAGGAGTTTGGCATTCTCGAAAAGATGTTCTTTGACCGCCTACTCTCCCGGGACGAGGTTGACAAGTTTGCCCAGAGTCTGTCTCCTCATCAACTCGCCACCACGTCGGATGGATCCACAGTCCTCGCAAAGGCCGTGGTTGAACACAATTTGCTGGGCATTTCGCGCCTCTACAGCAACATTGGCTTTGAGGCACTGGGTGTGCTACTCGGTCTCGATCCGGAAAAGGCAGAGGACACCACGGCCAAGATGATCGAGCAGGGAAGACTGGTGGCCAGGATTGATCAGATTGACGAGATTATCTGGTTCGAGGGCGGAGAGGCATCGGGCGAGAAGGGCAGTGGTAGGGCTGAAGTGACGGTAGGCAAGGAGATGCGGCGGTGGGACTCCAACGTACAAGGTTTGGCCGAAGAGGTTGAAAATATTACGAATACCTTGCAGACACAATTTCCAGAGTTTGTTCTTGCAAACCTGGTAGTGTAAACCGCAGTGGTTCCGCGGTAATGAATGATGATTTGCACGGCGTTTACGGTGTACATGGTGGCATAGATAGAGTATAATGGATGGCCGCAGTAGAGGCTTCCATAATATCATTAGTCACAGATGATCAAACTGGACGAATGAATCAAGTAATCCCTTGCTGGGCTGAATGAATGGCTGAATAAAAGACCTATTCATACGCAGCCACGAGGCAGAGGAATGAAGGTAGATGGATGTATTGCAATAAGCGTTTGTCGACCAACAGCAAAAGCTTCTTCAGTGGCTGAGTGTTGAATTCTAGGGTAAGTTGGCCTGGCAAAAGTTTCACCATCTGTTTATTGTATTTTCCACATGGGGTTACGAGACACCGATTTCAATTTTTGCTTTTTGTCCTTTGTTCCTCTCCAGAGTCTTTTATCTTTTCGCTTTCTCTCTCATTTCTTTCCTCTCACTCATCGTGTTTGGGATAACCTTGGCAACGAGTAGTTCAAATCTTGCCAAAGGCTCTCGTGTTAATCTCATTCTTTGATGTATTTATATTCAAAGCTGCATTGATCATGTTCCTGAAGAGTAAGTTCGCTGCATAGTTTGAGTAAAAGCAATATCCCACTAGATTTCTTTCATCGAGTGCAGTCTATCCATGTAGAAGCTCTTTTCGACACAAAAATATTGCATCGCATGATTACATTCAAAGGGGGTTCAAAGTGGGTTGCAATCCATGATATTTATCCAAGCGGCAAGGCATGTGCAGGACGGGGGAAACGGCATAACTCAATCAAGATCACGCTTTCGCACAATTATCCACCCCTGGCTCAAGAGTCTGGGGTTGCCTCTTTCCTCCTCGAAAATCAATTCCTCAATCAGTTTCCTCTGTCTCTCGTCCGACACGATGGAGCTGATTTCTGTAGACTGTGCTTCCTCCAAGTGCAGGATCTTGATCAGCCCCTCGGCCACCTTTTCTCCAATCAAGTCGTAGCCAGCCTCGGTGAAATGCACACCGTCTGGGTCCCAGTATTTTACCCGGTCTTCTGTAGACATGCTATGGAATGGTACGGCCTTGTGAAGGTCAAATGTGTAGCTGTTGTAACGAGGGTCGGTCTTTGTCAGCAGCATGGCAGGAGGGCATTACGAGCAACAAGGCGAGACAGAGAGAG